>NC_073695.1:149848888-149871643 GCF_029784165.1 Wyeomyia smithii
ATAGAACGATAATCCACAGTGAAGGTCATCCTGCTATTGTGCTATAACTGTGTCGCTGCGAAGCTGCCCGTTCCAGCACCGAAAGACTTGGTGATCGTGCTATTGAAGACAACAAAGAAAAAGAGGTACGTGATTCTTTGCCACTGTACTGTTGCGCTAGTTTGAGCGCAATGGATGTGAGGATAGCCCCCGATCCCCCGTCTCCAAAGCCACCCGATCCTGTCCCTCCTGTTCACCCCCCCCCCCTCTTGTCCATACTTTAGTCAATCCTCGTCCCAGGCTTTACCCAGACGGATCGACGGGTCCACTGGTCTTTTACATTAGGCCCAAACCTGTACAAGGCCGTGACAGAAATCGCAAAAGTCAGGCCGAACAAGCTCCGTGTCGTGGTCAATGACCTTAAAGAGGCCAACGGTATAGCTTGCTCCGAGCTCTTTAAACGGGAATACCGTGTCTATGTACCGGCTAGAGATGTGGGTATCGACGGTGTCGTGCCCGATTCGAGTCTGTCCGTCGAGTGCATTCTGGAAGTTCCACCGTGTACTTTAAGAATAGCAAATGCCCTGGTGTCATTCGTTCGCTTCGTCTTGATTAGACGCAAATTGTTCAGCTCTGCTTGATTCGCAAAATAACAATACACGAGTTATCGTACGGGTGTTTTTTTGTCGGTTAGTTCTTGTGCTGTGCGATAACAATAGCCTGCCGTATATCGGCAGAAACATCTTCTGCACACTGGTAGGGGAAGCAAGAATAATTCCCCCGCACCGCTGTTACCCCGCTAGCAGCACGGACCACTATACGATCGAGCGAGTGGAAATCAACAACAAGTGGCATCTACAAGACCACGTGTAAGATACGGCCACTGTGTTACAACACGAGGCTGGATCGTCATTGTTTGTTCTGCGGAGACACACTTCCAGCTACTAGCAGCCAAGAGGTCGTGACTTAGACGTTCGGTGAAGTATTCACTTCAGAATTATTATCATTATTAATATTATTACTATCAATATTATAATTATTATTATTATTATTATTATTATTATTATTACTTTTTTTTTATTATTATTATTATTATTATTATTATTATTATTATTATTATTATTATTATTATTATTATTATTATTATTATTATTATTATTATTATTATTATTATTATTATTATTATTATTATTATTATTATTATTATTATTATTATTATTATTATTATTATTATTATTATTATTATTATTATTATTATTATTATTATTATTATTATTATTATTATTATTATTATTATAATTATTATTATTATTATTATTATTATTATTATTATTATTATTATTAGTATTATGAGTATTATTATTATTATTATTATTATTATTATTATTATTATTATTATTATTTTTATTATTATTATTATTATTATTATTATTATTATTATTATTATTATTATTATTATTATTATTATTATTATTATTATTATTATTATATTATTATTATTATTTTTATTATTATTATTATTATTATTATTATTATTATTATTATTATTATTATTATTATTTCGCACTTCTCAGCATATTGCTGGAACATTTCACCTACCCCGGGCTATATTGAATGCCAAAGGGGTTAGGCTCGGTGGATTCGTCAAGTTTGATCCTAATCCTAATGCCGTCTGCTTTATTTGGATTTGTTGTGGTGGTTCAGAAACCTTCGTACCGTGTTGCAGGTCCCAAGAACCACTTCTTTCTGTATGCTGTGTAGTGCATTTCTCAGCTCCAACTCTTCCAGGGAATTTATAAGGGCATAGGGAACCAGTCCAGTAGCAGAGATTACTACCGGGACTATACGTACACCCTCAAGGTGCCACATCTGCCTCAACTCCTCAGCCAAATCGTGGTATTTCGTAATCTTGGTCGAGAATGTTGATTGGACATTACGATCTAACGGCACAGCGATCTCGATGATGGTTACCCGCTTTATCCTTTTGTCGTAGACCACAATGTCGGGACGGTTGGCACGTATATGGACGTCCGTAGTGATCTCGCGATCCCAGTACAATTTTACGCAGCTATTCTCCAGAACCGGGCTCGGCAGGTACTTGTAGTGGGGCACATACTGGTTCACCAAATTGTGCTTCAGTGCAAGTTGTTGGTGCACAATTTTGGCGACCGCATTATGTCGACCGAGATAGGCTGCCTCTGCTAACGCCTGACAACCTGCGACGACATGTTCGATCGTTTCCCTACAGCATTGCACTTTCTGCATCGATCTTCCACCTCTTCGTGCAATATATACCTACGGTAGTTCTTCGTCGCAATGACCCGGTCCTGGATGGCTGTCATAAAACCTTCTGTCTCCATAAAGAGATCACCTCACACCAGCCACGCATTTGATGCCACCTTATCAATATGTGTTTGAGCTAACTGATGGGGGTGCGTCCCATGCAGCTCTTTCAGCTTCCACGCTGCGATCTTCTCGTCCGTAGTTTTTACATCGCAGTTCAGCTGGTAGTCCTCTTGCACCAGATGCAGGGCGCTGAACCCGTGGTCTGCTCCACAAACAGTGCGGTAGATTTCGTGACGATTCTGGCTTTCTACGAAGTACCTCCGCAACTGCTGTATCTGAAAAGCGCAGAGCGCTTGTATATCGGTGACACCCCTTCCTCCTTCAATACGTGGCAAGGTAACTCTGTCGGTTGCTGATTTTGGGTGGTGCATACGGAATTTGGAGAGCGACACTCGCAACGCGCATTCTATCGCCTCCACATCCGTTTTGGTCCATTTGACCACCCCGAAGCTATATGTCAACAATGGCACGGCAAACGTGTTGATTGCTTTCGTTTTGTTGCCGGCTGAGAGGAAGGATTTCAAAATACGGCTGACACGAAACAAGAACTTTTCCTGCAGTTATTTCTTGATCGCGGTGTGGTGAATACCTTTCAGTTGCAGGAAACCCAAGTATTTGTACGATTCACCTTCAGCCATACTTCGAATTTCATCTCGCTCGTTGATGCGGAAACTGTCGGCGTCCAATAATTTGCCTCGATGAAGGTTGACAAGTCGGCATTTGTCGACACCAAACTCCATCCGGATATCGTTACTGAACGTTGTCACCACCTGTAACAGATGGCGCAGCTTCTCCTTTGATTCCGCAAACAACTTCAAATCATCCATGTAGAAGGTGTGGGTTACTTTTGTACTTATAGTCCCACTTTTCAATTGATAGCCATAGCTGCATCGGTTGAGTGCTCTGCTAAGGGGGTTCATCACGAGACAAAACCATAGCGGAATGAAGGTATCGCCTTGGAAAATCCCCCTTCTTATGCTGAGAGTTCTAGACCGTAACACTGTTGCTCCGTCGGTAACGTGGAGAGACGTGCTCCACATTCCCATTGCGTGCTGCATCAACCTGATGACGCCATCGTTTATATTATACAACTTCAGTACCCTTATGAGGTACGAGTGAGGTACCGAGTCGTATGCCTTCTTATAGTCGATGTACGCCATACCAAGGTTTCGTTTGCTTCGGCTTGCCTGGCCAACAATAACCGCATCAATGATGACCTGATCTTTGCAGCCTTGCGTGTTTTTGCAGCAGCCTTTCTGTTCCTCAGACATCACTCTGTTCACCTCGCAATGGTCCTGCACTTTTCGAGTGATAACCGACGAGAGCACTTTATACAGACTTGAGAGACATGGATTAGCCGTGTTACGATCCTTCGGTAGGAGGTAGGTTACCCCTTTCGTGATGATTTCTGGTAACTCCTGGGGGTCTCTTAGCACCATGTTGAAGCGTTCCGCTAGTCGTCCGTGGGCTGCTGACAGTTTTTTATACCAGAAGTTGTGCACAAAATCTGGTCCGGGTGCGGCCCAATTCCTGGTATACCGCGTAGCCTCCCGGATATCCTGGGTGGTTACTACTGCAGCAGCCATGCGTTCAATTCCATCACAATGTTCTTCCTCTCCTACCAACCACATCCCGCTGTCATTGTGTTGAGCGGGGTTCTCCCATAAATTGGCCCAGAACTGCGTAACTTCGCTAATCTCCGGAAGCACCTCGCTGTAATCGGGTTTGTCGTTCCTGATGTGGTTATAAAACTCTCTCTCGTTCGTGCTGAACATCCGATTTTCTTTCTTCCGTCTCGAACATTCACCATAACGCCGCATCCGTTTTGCAAAAGCACTCAACCGTTGTACATGGGTGTCGAAAATCTCCGTGATTTTGAGTTCACTGAGATCTCGGAGCTGTGCGGGCTTTACGATTTCCACTATTTGACGAACCAGCCTCCTCGATCGGTTTCCCCTCGTGTACTGTGTCAACCGACCGATTTTTACCCGTAAAGTTGCAATCCTAGATTCCAGTCGTCGCATCCATGCGGGCTTCTGTGCACTGAGACAGGGACGACCTTCACCGTTACCTTGGAGATAGGTCCGTAGTCCCAGGGCTCTCACGACGGCTACAGCTGCGCAATACACTATAAACTGCAGCTCCTCAAGGTTCTCAGCGGCTTCCGAATACTGTGGCAAAATATCCTCATTGAAGGTTTTTACTGCATTCGTCAGCCGGTAGGAGTACTGTAGTTTTGGTATTCTGTGTCGGGAAGTGGGGTCTGTTCCCCGAAACTGTGTAACCGCTGTGTCCATCTGGAAAGCTTGTTCGTCTCGTAGTTGTTGTCGTTGTTGGTCCATTGTTTGTTCCGAAGCGCGTAGCTCCTCCACTGCCGTGTTTATCGATGCATTTTGTTCCGGCTCCTCACTCGCAACCGATGCATCATGCCCTGCAGAACTCCTGCTCGACATATCGCTCGATCCATTCCCTTCCCTTAACTCCCTCTGCACTTCCAGCCTGATGGTGTCCAGCTCAGTCACAGTGAGCATATTGATGGATAGTATTGCTCGCTGTCGGCTGTACAACTTGTTCCGGTCAAGCTGGTTGGCAAACCGAGGGTACTGCTCAATGAACATGTCTAGCATTCTTGGCCTGCCAGACATATCCGTCTCCAACTTCGTGCAAACGTGGTAGCAACGAATCACATACATGTTCATCTCCCTAGTCCACATGATCCGTTGTCGTTGGCGGCCTGCCAACGTGAGCGACTGACGACGGTCGGTCGCAGCATCATCAGCAGGTGCAGCAGTGCCTTGGTGTTGTCTGTTGCTGCTTTGACTGTTTTGCGTGTAGTTTACGGGCTGTGCCCGTTGACTGGAGAGCCGCTCTTGCACCTCGTTCTCCTCCAGCCGTTGGCCGCTCGCTCTGTCCCCTGTTCCAGGACCAGCTCCAGTGAGGGCTCCCTCCTCGGGCGATCGCATTGGCCTATTTCTTCTATGTCGTGTCTCCATTCTGGGTTCACTTTTTTAATCGGAAGCCTAACCGGTTGGTAGGGTTTTGGGCTGAGGTACTTATAGCGGTACCAGCTCGCTTGTCAGGAATGGTTTTCGGACATTGTGGTATTTCTAGGGAGCTCAACAAAACCCATTGTTAGGCCCCGCCACATCCATAGACCATCCCCGCTGCTTGTCCGGGATTGCTTATTCAAGTATTCGCAACTAACCATTATATTTAATGGCCGTATCGTTATCCGCAACCTACGACCCGCTCGGCAGCTAGCAGCTAAGCCCCGTCGAGTCTCCACCTCCTCAAACGGTACCGAGTTATTATCAGGATTCGGTCGGCATCCGAGGCATTAAGCGATCTACTGTTACATGTACCGTGCTTCTAATCGTCGGCCTTATTTCGTCACTAGATCATTGTGGGTAATTCCGGTTCGTTTTCAATTCTTGATTGTTCGTAGTATGTTACCTAGTCTCGCGACAGGGCCGCTGTCTTGGGTGTAGAGGCGAGACACCGCATTTCATAGTTCACCGTCCACTTCGCATCAGTCGCTGTTCGAGCCGCCCCCATCCTGGAAAACAGACGCTCAGACAAGCTGCTCTCCAAGGAGAACAACTACCGCTTCTCTGTCAGCATACGACCAAGTTCCCCCCGGTTCCCCAATCTTCTCATGGTTGCTCGTATTCCAGTCGGTTCCACGTGGAGTTAAGAATATGGCATTATGCCTTGGACCACACTGGGATCTATTTTATGCCGACTAGCACGGGTGTACTGCTAGTACGCACTGCCCAGCCGTTTACCAAACTTAGTTCGCCTCAATATCGAATCAGTGTCAGCTGAAAAGATGGTCAAGATATCTAATACATCTTCGGAGATTTATTCCCGATTGAAGTGATTTTGTCTTCTGTTACGACACTACTTTATGCGTTTTTAAATAGGCGCATTGTAACTCTTTTTCCTATTTTTTTAAATGAAGTGTATGAAAACTAGTCCCCCCCCTAGAAATTTTCCTTAGTTGCGCCCATGGTATTACTTTTTTTTTATTTGATCCATTGTAGTTTGGAATATTGTTTTTAAAATTTAATATCAACTATTTGATCCCCCCACACATTCGAATATTTATCGTTTGTGTGCGGTAGAGCGTCACGCTCCCGCAAAATGGACGACATGCAGGTGCATCTTTTCCTGAATGTGGAAACAAATGGGGAAGAAATTGAAATTTCCCCCAGCAGTTCTCCCTTACCTTCCCCTGTACCATCCCCGCTACCTAGCCCTGTACCAAGGGTACCGGAAATACGGGTAAAAGCTTATCCAGATGCCGCTAGCAGTCCCTACGTTGTTTACTTCCGGCCCATAAAAAAACCTTTGAATAAAATTCAAATAGGCAAAGACCTGGCAAAACAGTTTACGGCCGTAACCGAGATTACGAAGGTGAGGCCGAACAAACTGCGAGTTGTCGTGAATAGCTTGAAGCAAGCAAACGCAATTGCTAGCTACGAGCTCGTTACAAGGGAGTACCGCGTGTACATCCCTGCCAAGGACGTGAAGATCGACGATGTGGTTACCGAAGGAAGCCTCACGGTCGATGACATTTTGCGTCACGGAGTTGGCTGTTTCAAGAACCCCCTGATTAAAAATGTAAAGATACTGGATGTCAAGCAATTGCATTCAGTATCCATCGAAAAAGGGAAGAAGAAATGCCTCCCTTCGGATTCCTTCCGGGTAACATTCGCCAGATCCGCACTGCCGAGCTACATCTCTTTGGACAGGGTTCGTCTGCCTGTACGCCTGTTTGTACCGCGGGTCATGCATTGCCAAAACTTCAAGCAGTTGGGTCATACAGCCACCTACTGCTGCAACAAGGCACGCTGCAGCAAGTGCGGAGGCAATCATGTTCATAAAGATCCCCTTCAAAACAATCTTCTTGCCCTTCTCCCTACAGTGAGAACCTTTTTGAAGCAACTCACAGCAACTTGGCCCCTCATTTCAGCTATCATATCTTTCGATGACTAATACGGCGAAAGAGGTTAGGAATTTTGTCACTGTGTTACAGTGGAACTGCAGAAGTATCATTCCCAAATTCGATTTATTTTCATATTTGATAAACACATACAATTGTGATGCGTTCGCGCTCTGTGAAACTTTTCTCAATTCAAATGACCAACTTAATTTCCACGATTTCAACATCATTCGTCGAGATCGAGACTCACACGGTGGAGGGGTACTTTTAGGGATCAAAAAGTGCTATTCTTTTTTCAGAATCGACCTCCCCTCGATCTCGAATATTGAAGTTGTTGCCATTCAAACGAATATGAATGGAAAAGACCTTTGTCTTGTTTCGTTATATATTTCCTCATCTGCGCGGATTGAACAGAAGCAACTCCTTGATATGGCAGAGTTGCTTCCCGCACCTTTTTTGATTTTGGGAAATTTTAACTCCACTGTTCGCTATGGGGGTCGCTGTACGACGACAACCGATCTTCTTTAATCTGTAACTTGATCGACGACTTCAATATGACACTTTTGAATACTGGGGAAGCGATACGTGTACCTAATCCTCCAGCACGTGAAAGCGTGCGTGACCTATCCCTCTGCTCGACATCACTAGCGTTAGATTGCCAGTGGAAAGTAATCAACGATCCCCACGGTAGTGATCATCTTCCAATCGTTATATCAATTACTAATGGTTCAACTCCCCCGAACCCAATCAATATTTCCTACGACCTTACACGTAATATTGATTGTAAGCGTTATGAGTCTATTAGTTTATTTATTTATTTGTTTCGTCAAGCAAATGTAGACTACAGTTATAATAATACAATGTTTTCTTATATTCTATACATTATTTCCAGTAGTTAGTCGTTTTTTTATTTGATTTCTGCCCTTGGTGATGTCGATATTTTCGCAGTGCTGATTATAGTTACGCATCATGAGCATGAGCATGAGCATGAGCATGATTGACCGCCCGCGGTTGCTACTCCGTTATTGCTAGATCAGCTGTAATTACACAGAGAACCAATGGGTGATGCTTGGGATTAACATTCATCCTCAATGTGTAAAAACTGGTGACCTTATGTTTTATACTAGGCAATACCAGCGCCGGCCGCATCCGAATGCAGGTCAGAGAAGGAGTGTGTATAGGAATATGTTTATTTATCTATTTATTTACTGGTCTACGATAAAATCGTACAGACAGTTCTTAATATTCACTTATTCTAGATTTCAAAGCGGTCCTGGTTATACCAAAGTCATAAAATTCAGACACAAGGTTAAATGCTCGACAACATAGTTCAATTGGATCGTTTTGGCCAAATAAAGTGCGATGCATAGGTAGTCTCAAAAAATCCGATCGTCTAGTAATTCTAGATGGTACGTTGAGATGAACTCGTTCTAGTAGCTCTGTGCTGTCAATATTGTTTCCCAGAAGATCGAAAATAAATAAACGTTGCAGCAAACTTCTCCTATTCGCCAGAGTGGGCAGCTGTATGAGGGCACATCGGTGTTCATAGGGCGGTAGACGTATTGGATCCTCCCAAGGCAACATTCTCAGTGCGTACCGTACAAACTGACGCTGGATTCGTTCGATCCTGTTGATCTGAACAGCGTAATAAGGTGACCAAACAAGTACTCCGTACTCGAGTATACTGCGGACTAGCGCACAGTAGAGGGACTTCAGACAATAAATATCATCAAACTGCTGCGTGTTCCTTTTGATGAAACCTAACACAGCATATGCTTTAGCAGTAGTAACTGCAACATGCTGAGCGAAACACAGTTTGTAGTCCAGGAGAATACCCAAGTCTTTCACGGTGCTTACTCGAGTAATACTGGCTATTTCCATCTTATAATCAAACAGAGTAGTTTGCCTATTTCTGCAGAATGAGATGACGTTACACTTCTGCACATTCACTTCCATTCCGTTCATTGTACACCAATTCAGCAGCGAATCTATGTCGGATTGTATAGCACAACAGTCAACTCTCGATGATATTACACGATAAAACTTTAGATCATCCGCGAACATGTACTTTGGAGATTTTATAGTTGAACACAGATCGTTTGCAAAAAGAATGAATAGCAGTGGGCCCAAGTGACTTCCTTGGGGCAAACCTGATCGAATTTCAAATGGAAGTGAATTAGTACCATGCACACGTACAAAAGCATTTCGATCGGTTAGATACGACAGTATCCACTGAGTCAGCCATGAAGAAAATCCCATTTTTTGCAGCTTGGTAACCATCAGAAGGTGTGGCACTCTATCGAAAGCTTTAGCAAAATCAACGTAAACGGCGTCAACTTGCTGGCGCTTTTCGAGCGCTCTCGTCAAAGCAGAAACATAGGCAATCATGTTGGTAACTGTCGAACGTTTTTTAACAAATCCGTGCTGGTATTCCGAAATCATATGATGTATTTTCGGGTAAAGCGAGTCGTGGATAAGACTTTCGAAAACCTTTGGCAAACAACTCAAAATCGAAATTCCTCGGTAGTTTGAGACGTCGTTCATACTACCTGCTTTATGTACGGGTGTAATAGCAGCAGTCTTCCACACACTCGGGAAATTTCCTTCCGACATCGATAAGTTGAAAATAATCGATGCAGGAATAGCGAGCGTCGCAGCACAGTTTTTAAAAAGTAGAGGCGGCAGTCTGTCCGGTCCGGCGCTTTTCGATCCATCAATAGATCGCAGCTTCGACGTCACATCATTAAGCGAAAAGTTGAAAAGCGGCATATTCAAGTCGAACAGCGGCAAACTGCTCAAATACTCTTCAGACGAAGGTGGTAAGTTTGTACTTTGCACAGTTCGAAAGAAGGATGAGAACAAGTTTGCTGCCTCTAGCGGGGTTTCAGCTGCAGTGTCCAGGTAACGCACACGTTGAGGAATTCCGCCTTGTTGCTTCCGGTTCCTTATGTACGCCCAAAACGATGCAGGGTCATGTTTGATGTTGTCTTCCACGCGGCGAATATAGCAGCGAAAGCAGTGCGCATGCAAAGAGTTGTATTCGCTCTCAATGTCACGCAGCTCAGCTTTGTGCCTTTCATCTCTCCACCTAAAAAACTTTTTCCTTACCTTGCGGAGTCGGTTTCGCAGATGCTGTAGCTGGTTGTTCCACCACGGTTGTTTACGGACACGTTGACCAAATTGTTGCTTTGTAGGCACAGCCCCGCGCAGAATATCGTAGACATGCTCGTAAAATCGTACAACAGCATCACCAGCATTGCAGTCAGAAAGAATTTCCTCCCAGCGAGTCTCAGCAAACAGTCTGTTTAACAACTCGAAGTCACATCGGTTAAAATCGAAATTGAGTGGGCTCGTAACATTAAAATCGTCTCTCTCATCACAGGCAAACTCAAATGTTATAGCAAAAGGACGATGGTGTTGGTCAATAGGCAGCAATGGTAACGGTGGCTCCAGTAATACCACTCGGCTACTATCATTAATGAATGCTAGATCGAGCAGTCTTCCATTGAAATTCGTTACATTGTTTATTTGGAACAGTCCGGTCGATAAAACTGATTCAACTAGAACCATCTCCTGCTCAGACGAGGCATTTATCGGTAACATACAGTTTAAACATTCATCGCGTACCCAACTTAAGTGAGGCAAATTATAGTCTCCAACAATCAAAACCAAATTGCGTTCACTCTCTTCATCGACAAGCTTTTGCACGCATTGCGCATGAAGCTCATAGAGCGCGGGCTCACTGTTCGGTGGCAGATACACACAGCAGGCAATTAAATCAAATTTTTCTAACGAGATTCGAACAATAACCTGCTCCAGCTGATCGCTGTCTGCGACACAAACAGCAGTGCTACGAAATTCATTCTTAACGGCAATAAGAACTCCTCCGCCGCGCCTGTGCTGGCTGGTCTGTGTGTTTCTATCACATCGATAAATGGCATAATTGTGTGTAAGTTCCGAATTGCGGATATCATGGTGCAACCAAGTTTCTGTAAGGGCGATGACGTCATAGTCACACAGAGACAGGGCCAGCAGTAATTTATTGGTTTTTGTACGGAGGCCTCGCACGTTTTGTTGGAAGAAAGTCAAAGAGCGATTTGCGATAGCGGGAACAATGTGATCTTGGTTATTTTGATTCGAAATTCGATCAGCTGGACATAATGTATCGTTGTGCGAATGGTTTGTTATTTGTTCGTTGTGAGCAGTAGAATCATCTAAGTGGCGGTAGCTAAATGGAGATAATGCGGTGACGTTACGATCGATTCCTCTCTGACGTTGATTGGAAGCGAAAGGGAACGCGCGTGTTCGAAGTGCGTTGGGAGTCAAATTGTCGGAAAACAATACCTTTTTGCCATGTCGATTTTGATAGAGCTAAATCTTTCAGCTGTGTATCGACACCAGCTTTAAAGGAGACAAATGTGAGTTCGTCAAGTGATTTTCCTTTAGGAACTAGTTTAACGACTTGTACAGCCTTGTCAGTGTTCAAGTTGTTTCTCACGAGTTTTTCTACTTGTTGCACTGTTGCTTTAGGATCGAAACCAGACAGGTATAACCAAAAAAGCTGATCCTTTCTAGCAGCAGCCAACGGTATTGCATCATCTGCTTCGATGTCTTTGGTACCTTCACAAGTATTCACGCGCTGCGGTGATTCGTCAGGAATTAATAATCGTGGCCTTTTACGCAGGTTTAACGTGAGCTGCGATCTAGGAAGATGAGGTGTAGTTGGCAGCGGCGTTCGCTCAAGTATTGTGTTGATTTTTGCAGTGTTTAATGCGACTTCTTTCCTCAGCTCATCCAGCACTTTGTTCTGCTCGTCGGCAATTGACTGCATAGCGATGTTTGTGGATGTGATCGCTTGACGAAAACACGCGTTTGCCATCATTTTAGTGCAAGCTTTGCACATCCAAAACAATTGGGAACAACTAGCTACAGCATCCCGCGTTTCTGCTGACATGTGAGCACACTTCAGGTGGAAAGAAGACTTGCAGAAGCCACTGCACACTATTTCATCTGGCTTTTCTAAGCCGCAGGCACAAGCACAACAAACCGACTCCATTGCTTTTTCGCGAAATCGACGATCAAGCTTACGGTAGCGTAGTTTTTTGGCGATTCTTCCCTAATGATCACTGAAAAACGTTGTACTCCAAATGGCACCGATGAGTTGCAATAAGATGCGTCCACAGGGCAGTAATTAGCACAGGAATAATCCGGAAAACGTAGAAAAAACGGTAAATTAGCAATGAGTGAAACAATAACCAACCGATTTGTTTACCTTCACACATACAACCATGTTGACGTGATACTCGCTTTATTGGAAGCCGAGAACACCTCTGCACTTCCACGAGAAATCCCTGGGATGTTGGAGAAAAGGGTAAGGTTTGCAGCAGATTTCGTTTTGGTAAACGATGCGCTGAGTTCCAGTACCGGGTTCATAATAACAAATATCGCGCTTACAAGCTCATAATAACCTCCGCGAAAATTATTACGCCATTCGAACTCATTCCGGTTGATGATGTAACACCGCAAAAATAAAGCGCACGCGAGGATACCGGACCTATAACCTAATCAAGACATATTCAAATATTCGAAAATCTGTTTATGAAGTCATTATGCAACTACCGAAACGTATCTCTCATTGATTTATCTCAGCTGACTACACAATGTTATGAAGCAACCAGATATGTATTAACCAAAAACAAGAAAAAAGTAAATATATAGGCCCTCAACACATACTGCAAGCGGTCAGCAAGAGAACTTCAAAAACGACGAGTCGCGTATAATCCTGATATTAATCGCAAATAATTGCGATATCTGGTGACGATTAATTACGATGTTTTGTCGCGATTAATTATTTACGATATTTATCGAACGAACGGAACCAACTCCGAATCGAATAAATGGTTTGGTACACCTCGGAAGTCACAACACACCGAAAATTCATAGTTAGGCAAAGCTCACCTGGGCCGAAAACACTTTTACCCCGGAAAGTTATGCGCGACCGCTCTATTCTCTCTTACCGACGCATTCGCGCGGAGACACGGTATTTCGCGTTGATTACCACTTACTTCTTGAATAATAAAGCGAAGATACCTACTGAGTATGAAAAACTGGCAAAGTTTCATGCATTCATAGCTAGAAAATTTTTGAAAATGCAAATATGCATATCTAACAAGACCGAGTACTAATAAGATTTAACCAAATGCCAAAACAATCGCAATCAAAATTTATTTGCCATGCTGACCGACAAGATTTCTGCTTAATTAAATTAAAAACTGTCTATGTGTTTCAGTATTTACTCAAAAGCTAGAAAAATCATAAAACAAGGGCATAAAACTGCTCAAAATGTTCGTAACCGTCCAGTCGGAGTGAACGATATATTTCCAAATTATGTTGTACTGCTACTCATTCCGTCATGTAAAAGCCAGCGTGTTCAAAGGTTTAAAACATCCCTCCTATTGGAGCAATTCTGTCTCTTGAGTATAGACTTTGGCAAACAAAGCGACTCCATGAAATCACGCTTTAACAAATCTCCATATACTGAGAGCAATGCAACCAGATATGCATCATCCAAAATAAAAATAAATAAATAAATAGCCCAATTGATTCAGAAACGGCTGACAACGCAAGCAGGGTATGTAAAGTATCCCTACCGACGTCAGTCCACTGCGCACACAAATGACGAGACAGTTCGATGAACGCGAGCAAAAAAAACTATACCTTACACGTATAGATCATCCTCATATGAACTGCACGAAAACAAAAGAAATCACAAACTCACGACAATCCTACAGTCTGCACCCCTCCGTCTCCGTTCACTTGAGGAAATAATATCAACAATGAAGACTGACGCGCAACTGTTTCGACGCAGTTAGCGCCGCATCGGCCCAATCGGTAGATTAAAAATTTCAAAACCGGCTTCCACGAAGCCGCGGTCACAAGCAGGGATGCCACAAACACAGACCAATCTGTGCAAAACAAAATTCTCACACAAGTATATGTACATACAGAACTGCAAACGCGTCCTTCAAAATGCAGGCCGATGTTAGGCCGGCGCCACACTGCAAAGGACAGAAATGTAGCATCCCCACAAAAGGAATTGTGAAAAGCATTGGTTCCCTTTTGCCATGCAAATCAAAGAAAAAACACAGGCAAGACGTCACCAACACTAATACTTATCCTTTAATTCCCGCGTCCTCTCTGAACCATCATGCTAGTGCGAGAACGTGCCGCACGCAAGAGCAACGGTCATCCTGCACTCGCACTTCTCTCGCTTTTCTTTGTTCACCTTGCACTTACTCACACACACTTATGACAAGGCAAGGGCTAGCGGGAAACGTGCTCCGCCACCGAAAAAGAAATGCAGCTCTCACAAATTAGCCACAAAATTGCACGAATCTTTCACGGATTTCAACATTGACGTCACTCTCACCGATAACACGAAACCGCCACATTTCGTATTACCTTTTACTCCACCCTTTGCACTTAAAATATAACGATTACGCGACGGGAAGACTAAATAAAAACCGTCGACATTATTGCACTATCCTCAACCGTACACGACAGCCCTCCCCACGACCGCAAGGTTCTGATTATAGTTACGCATCATGCGATTTACTGGGCCATTTTTTGAGTAGTTAGTTCTGTGAGAGTTTTCCGAAAATATTTTACGATTTCTTAATTGACGACTGGGTGCATAAAAATTTAGTTGTGATAATAATTTAGTAGATTGCACGCGTTGAGAAATACTGTCATTGATAAAATAAAGCATTGAAAGTTCGCGGCGTTCTTTAAGTGCTTGTATGTCTATAAGCATGCAGCGTGCTTCATATGATGGTAAGGGAAATGCTGTCCAATTTAGCTCACGCAGCGCGTACGAAAGAAATTGTTTTTAGACAGATTCAATGCGTTCTTCATGTGTGACAATATATGGATTCCATACAATGCTACAATATTCCAGAATTGGTCGGACGTATGTAATATACAATAGTTTGATTGTATATGGGTCTTGAAAATTGTGGCCGAAGCGTTTTATAAAGCCCAGCATACTATTTGCTTTGTTTATTATTGTGTTATAATGTTCTATGAATGTAAGTTTGGAGTCTAAGACTACGCCTAGGTCCCTTACGATTTTGCATTTTTCTACTTGTTGGTTTCCTAAGAAAATGTTTGTAGGTGGTGTTACTGTTTTTCTGCTGATGGCTATTGAATTACATTTTTTAATATTGAGTTGTAATAGACTTTTGTTGCACCATGTGTAGAATACATTAATTTCATTCTGGAATATTTCGAAGTTATCTGCATTGGTTATTTCTATAAAGAGCTTCATGTCGTCAACATATACAAGCACATGTATTGACTTAAGAAGAAAGGAAATGTCATTTACGTTTAATATAAAAAGAAGAGGGCCCAGGTGAGAACCTTGAGGAACCCCAGAAGTTACTTCTATTGGGTTTGAAAAGGAATTTCGAAAGCGGACTATTTGTGTTCGATTTGATAAGTATGACTGCAGCCATTCCAAATATTTTGTTTCAGTTCCGTATTTTTCGAGCTTGAAGAGCAATAAAGGTATGTCGATTCTGTCAAATGCCTTGCTAAAGTCCGTATAAAGAGCTTCTACGTGGTTGCCGTTGTCCATTGCAGTAAAAGTGAAAGTTATGAATTCCAAAAGATTTGTGGTAGTTGCGCGTTTCCATACTTTTTTATTGCCAATTAGGCCTGATGTGAAATTTGGCATACGGTGTTCTTCTGAGTCCGATTCTGGAAGTGGCAATGAAAGGCGAAGTTCTTCAGCCAGACTGGGATGATTGTCTGTTTTTGGTTGGAGTGAATTAGATTCTTTGAGTGCTTTTAATTCGGTGATTAGTTCCTGCGTCGTTGTACTGCAGTTTGTTTTCTTATTTTGTATGGCTTCTAATTGGTGTTCCATATTGTCAATTTTTGATTCTATATTAGTTAATGCATTTTCCAGAAGCTGTTGTATATTCTTCGTATGCTGCCGATTTTCTTTGCTAATGTCCGATATGTCCGATATGGATTCATGGCCAAGTTCGCCGAATAGCGTCGAAATGCCATTTATGGTTTTGCTGACGCATTGTTTGTGTTGATATTTACATTTTCAATTTCCGTCTAGTCAAGGAAGAGGAAAAATGTTTCTTCTCCTAAACTTCCCCGTAAAGGTCCTAAGATTTCCCAAAGTGTAATGAAAAGTACGAACAAACCAAACAGTGCTGCGGAAAAACCGAAGCAAACTCCTCCTGGGCTTGCAAATTTAAAGTCCCAGAAGGAGTTCCCAGCACTGCCAGGAACATCTAAAACCCCAGTTGTTCCTTTTGCACTCCCAGTTGATGAAAC
This sequence comes from Wyeomyia smithii, assembly GCF_029784165.1. Taxonomy (NCBI): domain Eukaryota; kingdom Metazoa; phylum Arthropoda; class Insecta; order Diptera; family Culicidae; genus Wyeomyia; species Wyeomyia smithii. Next base: position 149,865,510 of record NC_073695.1, read on the forward strand.
AACCTCTGGATTTGTGAAATTTTCTGACATTGTGGACTGGATTTTTGAAAATTTCAATGTACCCGATCCAATTAAAATTTTTCTTACAGCATTCCTCCCAACAGTTAGATCATTTTTGAAGCAATTGACTGCCCAATGGCCCCTCCTTGCAGCGATTGTATCCTTCGATGCCTAATTCAACTGCGTATATGAAGGATTCTATCTCTGTCTTACAGTGGAATTGTAGAAGTATTTTACCAAAAATTGATTCGTTTAAAGTTTTGATAAATAAAAATAAATGCGATGCATTTTCCCTTTGTGAAACTTGGCTTACTTCAAATGTTGATCTCAACTTCCATGATTTTAATATTATTCGCCTTGATCGAGACACCCCATATGGAGGAGTACTTTTAGGGATTAAAAAGTGCTATTCTTTCTATCGTATTAACCTCCCCTCGATTCCAGGCATCGAAGTTGTCGCATTTCAAATGACAATACAAGGTAAAGAGCTTTGTATTGCCTCAATATATATTCCTCCCAGAGCACAGGTTGGGCAACGGTTGCTCTTTGATTTAATAGAACTTCTTCCCTCGCCACGTTTGATTTTGGGAGACTTCAACTCTCATGGCGTGGCTTGGGGTTCCCCATACAATGATGACCGCTCCTCTTTAATCTATAACCTTTGCGATGACTTCGACATGACTATTTTAAACAACGGTGAAATGACACGTATCCCGAAACCTCCAGCGCGCCCAAGCGCTTTGGATCTATCCTTATGTTCGACGTCACTACGGTTGGATTGCACATGGAAGGTAATCCTCGAACCTCACGGTAGCGACCATCTGCCTATTCTTATTTCAATTACTAACGGTTCAACTCGCATGCGACCAATTGACATTCCGTATGACCTCACACGGAATGTCGATTGGAAGTTATACGAGGAAATGATTTCAAAAGCGGTCGAGTCGATTCAACATCACCCACCACTTGAAGAATACAACCTCTTCGCGGGCTTAATCCTCGACGCCGCGTTGCAAGCCCAAACGAAGAAATATCCCGGCGTAACGATCAAAGAACGGCCTCCCACTCCGTGGTGGGACCAAGAGTGCTCCGATGTCTACACGCAAAGATCCGACGCGTTTAAGGCCTACCAGAAGGGAGGTATACCCGACGACTATATACGGTATTCGGAGCTTAATACCAAGCTTAAAAGCCTGGCTTAAGCAAAGGAACGCGGATATTGGCGTCGGTTCGTGAACGAGACGTCGAGGGAGACATCGATGAGCACTCTTTGGAACACAGCCCGAAGAATGCGGAATCGCGTAACGGTCAACGAAAGCGAGGAGTCTTCAAGTCGGTGGATATTTGATTTTGCCAGGAAAGTATGTCCGGACTCTGTTCCTGAGCAAAACATTGTTCGCGATGCGTCTCCGGGCCACGACGCGATAGAATCACCTTTTACTATAGCAGAATTTTCAGTTGCCCTCCTGTCCTGTAACAATAACGCGCCTGGGTTAGATAGAATCAAATTCAACTTGTTGAAGAATCTACCCGGCAATGCCAAGAGGCGCTTGTTGAACTTGTTCAATAAGTTCCTGGAGCAAAACATTGTACCGCAGGATTGGAGGCAAGTGAAGGTGATCGCCATCCAAAAACCAGGGAAACCAGCTTCTGATCACAACTCTTATAGGCCGATTGCAATGCTATCCTGTATCCGGAAATTGATGGAAAAAATGATACTCCGTCGTTTAGACCATTGGGTCGAATCAAATGGTCTACTATCAGATACTCAATTTGGCTTCCGCCGTGCCAAAGGGACGAATGATTGTCTTGCGTTGCTTTCAACAGATATTCAGCTGGCGTATGCTCGCAAAGAACAAATGGCGTCTGCGTTCTTGGACATTAAGGGGGCTTTTGATTCCGTTTCTATTGACATTCTTTCGGGTAAACTTCACCGACAAGGATTTTCTCCAATTTTGAACAATTTTTTGCACAATTTGTTGTCCGAAAAGCACATGCATTTTACGCACGGTGATTTGGCAACTTTTCGCATTAGCTACATGGGTCTTCCCCAGGGCTCATGTTTAAGCCCCCTTCTTTACAACTTTTATGTAAATGACATCGACGAATGTCTGGCAAATTCATGCACGATAAGACAACTTGCAGACGACAGTGTAATCTCTGTTACAGGAGCCAAAGCTGCCGATTTGCAAGGACCATTGCAAGATACCTTGGACAATTTGTCTGCTTGGGCTTTACAGCTAGGTATCGAATTCTCTCCGGAGAAGACTGAGATAGTAGTTTTTTTCTAGGAAGCATGAACCTGCTCAGCTTCAAACACAATTAATGGGTAAAACGATTTCTCAGGTTTTGGTACACAAATATCTTGGTGTCTGGTTCGACTCTAAAAGCACCTGGGGTTGTCACGTGAGGTATCTGATGAAAAAATGTCAACAAAGAGTGAATTTTCTTCGTACAATAACCGGACAATGGTGGGGAGCCCACCCAGGAGACCTTATAAGGCTTTACCAAACAACGATACTGTCTGTTATTGAGTACGGGTGTTTCTGCTTCCGCTCCGCAGCAAACACACATTTGATCAAACTGGAGCGAATACAATATCGTTGTTTGCGTATCGCCTTGGGTTGCATGCAGTCGACCCATACGATGAGTTTGGAGATCTTAGCTGGAGTACTACCATTGAAAAACCGCTTCTGGAGCCTGTCTTCTCGTATTCTTATCAAATGTGAGGTCTTGAACCGTCCCGTGATTGAAAATTTTGAAAGGTTTATCGAACTTAATTCTCAAACCCGTTTTATGACATTGTATTTCAATCATATGTCCCAAAATATTAACCCTTCTTCGAATATTCCAAATCGTGTCGACTTATCAAATACTTCTGATTCTACTGTGTTTTTCGATACATCCATGATAGAAGAAACTCGTGGAATCCCGGATCATTTACGCGTGCAGCAGATCCCCAAAATTTTTTCCAATAAATATCGAAACATCAACTGCAACAATATGTTCTTCACTGACGGATCACTTCTTGATGGGTCCACTGGCTTCGGTATCTTCAATAACAATTTAACCGTCTCCCATAAGCTCGATAATCCTGCTTCTGTTTACGTCGCAGAATTAGCTGCAATTCAGTACACCCTAGGGATTATCGAAAAAATGCCCACGGACCATTATTTCATCTTTACGGACAGTCTCAGTTCCATTGAGGCTTTCCGATCGATGAAAGATGTTAAACACTCTCCGTATTTCCTGGGGAAAATACGGGAACATCTGAGTGCTTTATCCGAAAAATCTACTCAGATTACCTTAGCGTGGGTCCCTTCTCACTGCTCGATACCGGGTAATGAGAAAGCGGACTCTTTGGCTAAGATGGGCGCAACAAACGGTGATATTTATGAAAGACCAATTGCCTTTAATGAATTTTTCGCATTTGTACGTCAGAATACGATCATCAGTTGGCAAAATTCTTGGACCAAGGGGGAACTGGGAAGGTGGTTACATTCCATAATCCCCAAGGTATCGACGAACCCGTGGTTCAAGGGGTTGGATGTAGGTCGAGACTTCATTTGCGTGATGTCCCGGCTTATGTCCAATCACTATAGATTTGACGCGCATCTCCGTCGTGTTGGGCTCGGGGAGAGTGGTATCTGTGCCTGTGGTGAAGGTTATCACGACATAGAGCACGTTGTTTGGTCATGCCCTGTACACCGTGACGCCAGGTCTAGATTAATAGCTTCCCTGCAGGCCGAAGGTAGGCAGCCGGCTGTTCCTGTTCGTGATGTCTTGGCGAGCCGTGACCTATCCTACATGTCCCTTATATACGTTTTCCTGAAATCCATCCACGCCCCAGTTTAATCCTATTCCCTTCCGCCTACATCCAACCAAACGACAAGAACACGTTAAGACCCCGGATCCGGAAACAGCAATCAGACCCGCACGATACTCTCAAGGCCCGATGGAAACAACCCAATATGCCAGTCCGTAATATCTTGGCCCAGCAGCGGAACAAATTTAATATGCTGCTTACCTATGGCAATGAAAACCATCAAACAGCAAACCTGTGCTTTTAATGCAAAATATTCTAGCTTTAAGTTAGATTTAGTTTCAGCTCGTAGTCGGCAGCGAGGATAAAAAATTTGCTTTTAGTTATTAAGATACTTTAGAAAGTAAGCTACCAGATATAATTGGCGCCGTTAAACATTGAATTGTATTTGTGCCGTGTCAAATAAACTATAGATGAAGAAAAAAAAAATAAAGCTCCAGGATTGGATAGAATCAAGTTCAACCTGCTGAAGAATCTACCCGAATCTGCAAAAAGACGCGTGTTGAATTTATTCAACAAGTTTCTTGAACTAAACATTGCTCCGCACGACTGGAGGGAGGTGAAAGTTATTGCTATTAGAAAACCCGGGAAACCTGCCTCTGATCACAATTCTTATAGGCCGATTGCTATGTTCTCTTGCCTCCGGAAATTAATGGAGAAAATGATTCTCTCACGGCTAGACAAATGGGTCGAAACAAACAATTTACAGTCAGACACTCAATTTGGCTTTCGCCGGGGCAAAGGGACGAACGATTGCCTAGCGTTGCTTACTACTGAAATTCAACTCGCCTTCGCTCGGAAAGAGCAAATGGCCTCTGAATTCTTGGATATTAAGGGGGCTTTTGACTCTGTCTCTGTTAAAGTTTTAACCGAGAAACTTCATTCGCACGGACTTTCACCAAATTTGAATAATTTTTTGCTCAATTTGTTGTCAGAAAAGCATATGTATTTCTCACATGGCGATTCGACAACTTCCCGAATTAGCTACATGGGTCTTCCCCAGAGCTCATGTTTAAGCCCTCTCTTATATAATTTTTACGACAATGACATCGATGAATGTCTTGCAAATTCATGCACGCTAAAGCAACTTGCAGACGATAACGTTGTATCCATTACTGGCAGCGAGGCTAACGATCTACAAGGAATTGAAAATTTCATAGTAATTGAAAATTTCGAGAGGTTGGTCGACCTTCGATCTCAAACCAAATTTATGACTTTATATTTTGACTACATGGCTCAAGATATTAACCCTTCTTCATACGTTCCCTTCAATGTCGCACCTTTAGATACTTCTAACAATGCTATATTCTTCGACACCACCATGAAGGAAGACATTATTGGTATCCCGGATCAATTGCGCCCACAAGAGATCCCTAAGATTTTTTTGAATAAGTTTAAGCATGTGAGTTGTGATAAAATGTTTTATACTGACGGATCTAATCTAGATGAGTCCACTGGCTTCGGTGTTTTCCACGAAAATTTTACCGCCTCCTACAAACTCGATGCTCCTGCTTCCGTGTACGTCGCAGAGTTTGCAGCTATTCAGTACTCTCTTAAGATCATCGAAACCCTGCCCATACACCACTATTTCATCTTCACAGACAGTCTCAGTGCCATTGAGGCTCTGCGATCGATGAAGACTGTGAAGCACACCCCGTATTTCCGTATTTCCTTTAACAGATAAAAATTACCGGGTTACCTTAGCGTGGGTCCCTCCTCATTGTTCCATTCCGGGCAATGAAAAGGCTGACGCTTCAGCTAAGGTGGGTGCTATTGATGGCGATATTTATGTAAGACCAATTGCTTATGATGAATTTTATAGCATTTTCAGAGAACTCTCAACAGTTGGCAATCATCATGGAACTCAGATGAATTGGGACGGTGGCTACATTCCATTTTTCCTAAGAAGTGGTGGTACGGGTACGTTTTGTGTTCGTGGGCTTCCTAAAAATCTCAATTTCTGGTGGACGTATCTGAAAGTTTAGAAACCTACAAACAACATCCATCCACACTGCTCAATCAATACGTAGGTAATCATTTTTCATGGCTTTTCAAAATACTACCCAATAAACCCTAGATCCAGTACATGACAAAAACAACCACAACATATGACTACCTAACTTCAATTTCGGAATTTTCCGTCTACCTACTTCTATCTACACGCATATAAAAAGGGGTTACTCAGTTATGCTCTTCAACAGTCCACATAAGCACTGATGATGGTTGCATGTAGCAGCCGAAATACATATCTGCGGACGGTATTCGATTAGAGGGTTTTCGATTTTTTGTAGTAGAATTAAATAGGAACATA
>NC_073695.1:149871672-150036672 GCF_029784165.1 Wyeomyia smithii
CTAAGACGCTAGTTAGCAACGAAGATTCATCCTGGAAAAAGGATGCACCAACACCCCTTACCGTGCGAAGGCAATGAGACAACCACCGAGCACCGATGACCTGAATACGACGCAACACATGTTGCCAACGAGTAGACCGTCATCGGGCATCCTAGTCACATCGCACCACATGCTGGCGATAGCATTCTGGGCGTTTACAAACATCGGGCGAACACGACAGCATGAAGTGAACTGTAGGTTTAGGGTAGTATAATTTTGAGTAGAAATAAAGTGGCATTCGATATTTGACTACAGCAGTAAGAAGCCGTCTTTCCTTCAATAGTAAAGAAAGATAGCTGGCGCCCAACGTGGGGCCTTCGTCGCGAGTGAGGAACTGTATAAGTTAGTGTTGATAAAAATTCTAGTGATGTGCAGAAAAACCCTGTGCAACCTCTGGTCCAAGGAGCCAGATCAACATCGACGAACGAAGTAGCGAGACACGGAGTGAAACATCTCGATTGGCACAAGGACCCGTAGTAGCAGACCGCAAAAAGGATCATCCGAAGTACCTGCTCCTGCTTCCCCGCGAACGACGAAGGATAACACCCCCGGACAAAAAATCCAGTATTGAACTATGCTGGTAAAATTCATGTGAGTAATTTTTCAATTGGTTGGTAAACGGCTGGGCAACTGGTAAACGGCAGGTGGGTGCTATTGATGGCGATATTTATGTAAGACCAATTGCTTATGATGAATTTTATAGCATTTTCAGAGAACTCTCAACAGTTGGCAATCATCATGGAACTCAGATGAATTGGGACGGTGGCTACATTCCATTTTTCCTAAGAAGTGGTGGTACGGGTACGTTTTGTGTTCGTGGGCTTCCTAAAAATCTCAATTTCTGGTGGACGTATCTGAAAGTTTAGAAACCTACAAACAACATCCATCCACACTGCTCAATCAATACGTAGGTAATCATTTTTCATGGCTTTTCAAAATACTACCCAATAAACCCTAGATCCAGTACATGACAAAAACAACCACAACATATGACTACCTAACTTCAATTTAGGAATTTTCCGTCTACCTACTTCTATCTACACGCATATAAAAAGGGGTTACTCAGTTATGCTCTTCAACAGTCCACATAAGCACTGATGATGGTTGCATGTAGCAGCCGAAATACATATCTGCGGACGGTATTCGATTAGAGGGTTTTCGATTTTTTGTAGTAGAATTAAATAGGAACATAACCTATTCTCAATATTCAATTCCATTCTACTAAGACGCTAGTTAGCAACGAAGATTCATCCTGGAAAAAGGATGCACCAACACCCCTTACCGTGCGAAGGCAATGAGACAACCACCGAGCACCGATGACCTGAATACGACGCAACACATGTTGCCAACGAGTAGACCGTCATCGGGCATCCTAGTCACATCGCACCACATGCTGGCGATAGCATTCTGGGCGTTTACAAACATCGGGCGAACACGACAGCATGAAGTGAACTGTAGGTTTAGGGTAGTATAATTTTGAGTAGAAATAAAGTGGCATTCGATATTTGACTACAGCAGTAAGAAGCCGTCTTTCCTTCAATAGTAAAGAAAGATAGCTGGCGCCCAACGTGGGGCCTTCGTCGCGAGTGAGGAACTGTATAAGTTAGTGTTGATAAAAATTCTAGTGATGTGCAGAAAAACCCTGTGCAACCTCTGGTCCAAGGAGCCAGATCAACATCGACGAACGAAGTAGCGAGACACGGAGTGAAACATCTCGATTGGCACAAGGACCCGTAGTAGCAGACCGCAAAAAGGATCATCCGAAGTACCTGCTCCTGCTTCCCCGCGAACGACGAAGGATAACACCCCCGGACAAAAAATCCAGTATTGAACTATGCTGGTAAAATTCATGTGAGTAATTTTTCAATTGGTTGGTAAACGGCTGGGCATTGCGTACCAGCAGTACATCCGTACTAGTTGGCATAAAATAGAACCCAGTGTGGTCCATAGCATAATGCCCAGCAACTCCTATCCCTACCTCCACGTGGTACCGACTGGGATACGAGCAACCAAGGGAAGATCGGTGAGCCGGTGGGAACTTGGTCGTATGCTGACAGGGAAGGGGGAGTTGTTCTCCTTGGAGAGCAGCTTGCCTGAAATGCGGTGTTTCGCCAGCTACACCCAAGACGGCAGTCCCGTCGCGAGACTAGGCATCGCAGCCCTAGTAAGGCAGCATGCTGAAAATAAACATACTACGAACAATCCAGAGAATGATACGAATCGGAAAAATCGGTATAGACCTAGGCAAACGAAAAAGGACAACGATTGTAAACTTGGTACTTGGAATGTTAGGACTCTGCTCGAACCGGCACGCGTGGGCATCTAAGCCAGAGAGCTACGGAAGGCAAAAGTGGAGGTAGCAGCCATACAAGAGGTGCGTTGGCCCAAAACCGGGGAACGTGAATTCCGGGCGATCGATCCGATCGCGGTCACTTCTTTCAAGTATCACATCTACTACAGTGGCGGCGATAGAGCGGAACGGGGCGTCGGTTTCGTACTACTTGGAAACCAAAAGAAGCGTGTTATTAGGTGGAGGCCTATTAATGACCGTCTATGCGTATTGAGGATCAAGGGCAAGGCAAGGATCAAGGGCAGATTCTTCAATTACAGCCTTATCAACGTGTACGTGCCGAAAAACGATAAAACCGATGACGTAAAGGAGGAGTTCTATGAGCTCCTTGAGAAAACGTATGGAGAGTGCCCACAACAAAGTTTAAAGTTTAAAGATCGTCATCGGAGATACGAACGCACAAGTCGGACGAGAGGAGTTCTTTCGTCCCGTTATTGGTAGGGAAAGCCTTCACTCTACCACCAACGACAACGGCTTGAGGCTAGTGATCTTCGCCGCGGCCAGGGAAATGGCCATCTGTAGCGCCCATTTTGCACGTCTGAATATTCGGAAGCACACCTGGAGACACCCCAACGGAGAGGCCTGCTTCCAGATCGACCACATGCTGATCGACGGCCGGCACTTCTCAGACGTCATAGATGTGCGGTCCTTTCGAGGGCCAAACATCGACTCGGATCACTATCTCGTGGTAGGCAAGATTCGCGCCCGGTTGTCCAATGTATTTAAATCGAGATCGGCGAGGAAGATACACTGGACATCCAGAGGTTATCAGCGGAAGGAGTTGCTGCAGAGTATACTCGGAAAGTTGATAGACGGATCGGTGGACCAGCTGGAGTGGACCTGAACGAGCAGTGGAAGCACATCCATGATGCGGTCAGCGAAACAGCGCGAGAGGTGATAGGCATGACAACGGGAACCACGCGTAGTGGGTGGTTCGATGCTGAGTGCCTAGAGGTGACGGAGGAGAAGAATCGAGCCTACGCCAACACGTTAGTAGCAGCTAATCGTGTAACGCGTCAGATGCGGGAGAAATACTGGGAGGCAAGAGCTGCCGAAAAGAGGCTTTATCGCCGTAAGAAACGTGAGCACTACGATCGCGTCCTCGCGGAGGCGGAAAATTGCTTCACCAGGCACGACACGAGGAGCTTCTATAGAACGATCAACGGAATCAGGAACCGGACCGTGCCAGTACCTGCCATGTGCAATGACAGGGAGGGGAACATGATTACCGATAAATCGCAGGTGGCCAGGCGTTGGAAGCAACATTTCGAAGTGGTGTTGAACGGCGGGGAAGGGAGGAGAGTCGTCGAGGGGAACAGGATAGAAATTGGGGAGGACGGACAAGCTGTGGACCCACCAACATTGGACGAGGTGAAGAATGCTTGCAGAGAGCTAAAAAACAACAAAGCCGCTGGAAAGGACGGCTTACCGGCCGAACTTTTCAAAGTTGGGAGCGAGCGGCTGTGTAGTGCAATTCACCAGATTATCCTAAGGGTATGGTCTGAGGAACAACTACCTACGGACTGGTTGGAAGGACTCATATGCCCTATCTACAAGAAGGGACATAGACTCGAGTGTAGTAATTATCGAGGCATAACCCTCCCCAATTCCGCTTACAAAATTCTCTCCCGTATCCTGTTCCAGCGACTGAGGCCGTTGCAGGAAGCCTCTGTTGGAGAATACCAATGCGGTTTTCGAGTGGGGCGATCTACAACGGACCAGATGTTCACCTTGAGACAGATCCTCGACAAGTTTCGAGAACACAACCTGCAGACACATCATCTGTTTATAGACTTTCGAGCGGCGTACGATACAGTGAAACGCAACGAGCTGTGGCAAATAATGCTAGAACATGGTTTCCCAACTAAACTGATTAAACTGATACGAGCGACGCTCGACGGTTTCACATCATGCGTCAGGACAGCGGGCGAATTTTCGGACGCGTTTGTGACGTTAGATGGTCTGAAGCAAGGGGACGGGCTCTCGAACTTGCTGTTCAACATAGCTTTGGAAGGTGCGATACGAAGGGCAGGTGTGCAGAGGAGCGGCACCATCATTACTAAGTCTCACATGTTTCTGGGCTTTGCGGACGACATTGATACCGTAGAGCAGTTGAGGAGGCCTTTACGGCTCTCAAAAGGGAAGCTGCGAGAATTGGACTCACCATAAACACTACCAAAACGAAGTACATGGTGGCGGGCAGAGAGCGTGGTAGTTCTACGGGTGTTGGTGCTGCGGTGGAGATGGATGGGGATACTTTCGAAGTGGTCGACGAATTTATTTATCTTGGTACTCTCGTGACATGTGACAACGAGGTGAGCCGCGAGGTGAAGAGGCGGATTGCGGCGGCAAATTGGGCTTATTACGGATTGCGTAGCCAGCTTAGGTCCCGTAGCCTACAGATCCGTACGAAATTTGCGCTCTATAGGAATATTGTCGAATCCAGCTCCGAACCCTGTAGAGGAAGAAACCCCTCCATTAACGATGCAGCAGTTCATTGATATTGGACGGCTTCCGGATTTCATCCGTGACCTCCAACCTTTTGATGGGAAATCAACAGAATTATTGGCTTGGTTAACCGTTGTGGAAGGTATTTTTGGCATGTACCGAAAAGCGGGTGCAACTAATGCTCAACTCGAGCTTATACAACGTTCGGTTCGAAGGAAGATTAGAGGCGAAGCCGCCGATATCTTGAACTCGAACAATGTTTATTATGATTGGGCGGGAATGAAAAGAACTCTACTTCTCTATTATAGAGATAAAAGAGATCTGAAAACTTTTGGTTATGAATTAAGTTCGGTGAGAAAGTATTCCAACGAAAGTTTGAGTGGGTATTTTTCAAGGATTAACGAACTATTATCATCATTATTTTCGTGATAAAGTGACGGACGCTTTTATTAGAGGTCTAGAAAAACCTCTCTGTCAGCTATTGAAAACATTTAATCCAAAAACGCTGAATCAGGCGTACCAGTTTTGTTTAGAGTACTATAATTTAGATGTCAGATCAGCTCCCTTTCGGAACGAACATGCGACCATAATACCCAAACCGAGAGACTTGCTAGTTGATAGAACACCTCCAAGGACACCCCTAAGAAGATACCCTCCCGCTCCGTCACCAATTCCAGCACCAAGACATTTTGAGCAACATAGAATGCCACCGCACCCCGGGCAAAGCTGCCGACATTTCTTCCAGAATCAACAAGCAATACAACCTCCTCCTAGGCCATTTTACCCGAAACCTCAGCCTAGGCCGGAGCCAATGGATATTGATTATAGTATCCGCACACGAAACGTCAACTACGGTAATCGCCCGAACGACATGCAGAGATTTTACCCAAAACCAAATCAGGTGCCTTTCAAAAGGCAAGCCCACCCAATTGACACCTTACCCGAAGCTCAAGCAGAACAATTTAATGATAATGAGCATTACAATGCTTAAGCGTTCGACCCATGTTCACAGTACGACGAACATCAGCATGGTGAATTTCATAATGAATACGAAGAGCAAGCGGAACATTTTTCATACAGTGACCAAATGCCTTCAACTTCAGCGAATTTTTTAGATTGGAACCCAAGTTGGTGAGGCCTAGTTTACCTTACATCAACTTGAAAACGACAACATGAACATTTCCATTTTTAATCGACACAGGAGCAAATATAAACCTAATTAACCCGAAGCTTGCATGGGCTTACAAAAGCAGCAGACCATACAACTTCAGTGCCAACGACATAACCAGTGCCAATGGTACATTCAATGCCACATCTGCTATCGATATAAATTTTTTCTCACCAAAAATCAACCATGTAGGTACATTTTTGTTACATAAATTTCACCCATTCTTCTTTGGAATTGTTGGAACTGAAATTCTAAACGCACTCAACGCAGTTATAGACCTTCCTAACAATATACTACACCTCTCAAAAGGAAACGAAAAATTACATGTTCCACTTGAATCTTACTGTCCACAGAAAAAAACATCCAATAATTTAAAACGACAAACGCCACACAGTGAAAACCATATGCAACAGACAATTGAAAATGACCTACTCCAAGACAACAATTCAGGCAAAACACAACCTACATTCAGAACGGCTCATCTTTCAACCAGCGTAAAAAAACAGTTACTCGAAGTACTTAACGAACATGCGGAAGCATTCCACACACCCGACTCAAAGTTGACCTGCAGTACCGAAGTAGAGTGTGTCATAAAGACAACCGACAACATACCAGTCCACCAAAAGGTTTATATGTATCCGAGGGCATATGCCGAGGAAGTAAACAATTAAATCAACAAATTGCTTCAAGACGGAATAATACGACCATCACGTTCTACCTGGACGTCACCTGTCTGGGTTGTGCCGAAAAAATCTGATGCGTCAGGAAAAAAGAAATTTCGAATGGTAGTGGACTACCGTAAACTGAATGAAAAAACTGTGTCAGACCGGTACCAAATGCCAGAAATTAATTATGTAATCGACCAACTGAAGGGTCAAAAATTTTTCACCACCCTCGATTTAGCATCCGGTTTTCATCAGATAAAAATGAGAGAGTGCGATATCGAAAAGACAGCTTTTTCAATTAATAACGGTAAATACGAGTTCACACGTATGCCGTTTGGCTTAAAAAATGCTCCCGCTACATTTCAGCGTGCCATTGACGACGTATTAAGAGAGTATATTGGGAAAATATGTTATGTCTATATTGATGATGTAATCATTTTTGGAAAAACTTTGGAAGAAGCCTTGAAGAATATAGCTACAATTCTGAAGGCTTTGAACGATGCAAACTTAAAAATCCAGCTTGATAAATCTGAGTTCTTACACAACGAAATTGAATTTTTAGGTTATTTTATTTGTGCTGATGGTATCAAACCTCACCAAAACAAAATCGAAGTAATTAATTCATACCCAGAGCCAAAGAGTCTTAAAGAACTTAGAGGATTTTTGGGAATGATGGGTTATTATCGTCGATTTGTCAAAGATTTTGCAGAAATTGCGAAACCATTAACAAATCTCTTGAGGGGGGAGAGAACCCCTAATCCTAATAAAAAAATTTCATTGAATGATAAAGAAAGGCAATGTTTTCAGAGAATGAAAAGCCTGCTTTCGTCATCTGATGTACTCATTTACCCAGACTATAATCAAGCTTTCATTCTGACAACAGACGCTTCCGATTTTGCAATTTGTGCAGTTCTGTCACAAGGAGAATTAGGGAAAGACAAACCTATTCACTTTGCCTCTAGAACACTTTCAAAAACCGAAGAAGGATATTCAGTACCATTAAAAAATTGTTTCCCATTTCTTGGGCATTGCAAACGTTTAGAAACTATCTCTATGGATCGAAATTTCAAATCTTAACCGATCATCAGCCACTAACGTTCGCTTTATCTCCAAGAAACACGAACGCCAAGCTAAAGCGCTGGAAGGCATATTTGGAAGAGCACGACTACAAGATCGTGTATAAACCGGGGAAGACTAATGTAGTTGCGGACGCACTCAGCAGAATTGTTTGTTCAATGACGGGAACACAACACTCCACAGACACTAGTGATGACTTCTGTATCGTTTCCACAGAAGCACCGCTTAACGTATTCAAACACCAAGTGATTATTAAAGAAGAACCAGACCAAATAGCAACAGAAGAGCCATTTCCAGGCTTTACTAGGATTACAGTACAAATTAACGAAATTAATGATTCTACTTTATTTCAGGCCCTGAAAACTCATTTCGATCCTACCAAGGTTAACAGATTGTTAATGTCTGAAAAAATAATGGGGAAAATCCAAGAAGTCTTCAAAGATAAATTTGGAAGCAGTAAGACGTTAAAAATTCGTTTCACCCAAAAGCTTTTACAGGACGTCAAAGAGCAAAATCTGCAATGGGACGTTATAAAAAACGAACATTTAAGTGCCCACAGAGGTGCAGATGAAAATAAACAACAAATTCTTAGGCAATTCTATTTTCCTAAAATTCAGCCAAAGATCAAAGAATTCATCGCAACCTGTCGCATTTGCCACGAATGCAAATATGATAGGAACCCTATCCATTTCCCTCTCCAAAAGACTCCTATTCCAACTGGACCATTCCAAATCGCCCATATAGATATTCTTTTCTTAGAGAACCTGCGTTTTCTTACATATATTGATAAATTTTCAAAATTTGCTCAGATCAAATTAATTGAATCTCGAGCTGCTATAGACCTAACCCCAGCAATAAAAGATATCCTTCTAAAATATCAACCACCAAAAGTCTTAGTTATGGATAACGAAAAATCTTTCATGACGGGAGAACTTGTGCATTTTTACAATACTTATGAGATCGAACCGTACGTTACAGCTACCGGTCGCAGTGAGATGAATGGAATCGTTGAAAGGTTGCATTCTACACTGTTAGAAATATATCGGATTCAAAAAGCAGAAAATCCTGAGAAGTCCGTGATCGATCTCGTAAATATTTCTATCCATAAATATAATTTAACTATCCATTCATGCACCAGGTTTACACCATACGAAATAATCCTACCATCGAACAGATCACAGACGATTGTTGAGACCGTTGACGTTGCAATTGACGACAACATAGACGCCTTTGAAAAACAAGACGAAGAGTCAAACACTGCAACAGATATAAATAAATTAAAATTGCGAAAGTCAACAAAAGTACTGTTACCACACCTGACGGTAGACGTATCCATAAAAACGATATAAAAATTAGAAAAGCCTAACTTTCTGTCTACCTTACAGACTATTACTCTTATTCATCACCCAAACATCGGAAACTAGACAAGACGCAAAAATCGAACTACGGGATTTGCGACATCAGCCAATTCTGGTATTTCACCATGTAGAAGGACGACTCAGACTGGACTACAAATATTACATCCACCATTTCAATCACACCATTATCAGAACGCAAATCAATAGCCTCCAAGACCAGTTTGAAAACTTTAGTCCAAATCAGTTTACAGATTTGATAATAGAAAAATTTAATGAAGTAAAATTTGCCTTGAAGAGTATAGACCCAGTTAGGAGATATAAACGTTGGGACAGTTTAGGAACTTTTTGGAAATATTTAGCAGGTAGCCCAGATGCCAATGATTTGCAAATTATAAATTCATCTATGAATAATCTTATCATCAATAATAACAAGAGGTAAAAATCAACCGCGAAATCAATTTACAATTAAAGGAGGCTATGTTTCAAACAAAAAAGGCAATTCAATTGTTCAATGAAGGATTTATCGAAATTTATTGTAAAAAAATTTTATTCCACCTTAACTACTTGTCTGAAAAACTCAACCAAATAATTGATACTATAATGTTAGCCAAATTAGGATTAGTTAACGAAAAAAATTTAAGTCCAAGAGAAATAGATATATTATTTACAGACTTAGCTAGAGAAAATATAACAGTTCACACTGCAGTAGAAGCCACCAACTTCGCGACGACAGTCGTAGCATCGAATAATATGGAGATCACACTTATCATCAGGGTGCCAAAGCTAGATCCCAGAACTTTCAGCAAAGTACGCTTGTTCCCAATCATACACGAAGATAAACAGATACATACACCTCATCCATTTTACTTAACACATGATGATGAAACTTATCAAATTGATTCAATCGAACCAACTATATTTTCCGTACACGAAATTCAACCGGATAATTCAACATGTATACCCAAGTTGTTGAGAGAAGAGCCTGTGACTTGCAATTATACTTCGAACCCTGTCGAAGAGGAAATCGTTTTTCTCGACGAAACACACATACTAGTAAACACTATTAGAAATTTTACACTATCATCAACCTGTGGAATTCCAAACAGAACTCTTTCAGGGTCATTTCTCATTTCTTTTAATAACTGCCGTTTATATATAAACGACGTTTTATACATTTCGAAGACTCGAACATTGCCAGGTAATCCAATCCAACTTCATTTAGACGGAGTTCATATCAAAAAGCAACGAGAGATACTTAATCTCAGTATGGAACACCTTCATAATCTTCAATTGGAGAATCGGAAGGAGTTGGAATTGCTCCGGTTAAATAGTACCAGTTTGCAGTTCCCTCATTGAAGTATCTTTGGAGGGATGGCAATCACGCCATTTATAATCGGTTTCGTATTTTTCTTGAGTTTTCTCGTCCACAGAAACAAAACTCTTCGAATCAACTTCAGTAATTCAACTCAAGGCCACAATCCAACAATAGAGTCCGGAATGACGCAGCAGCTAGCCGACCTTCAACCCAGGTTCAGAACATTGACAACCCAAGACGTGATTCGGATGGAACCGAATCTCTAAGGGGGGACGAATTAGCAACGAAGATTCATCCTGGAAAAAGGATGCACCCACACCACTCACCGTGCGAAGGCAACGAAACCACCGACGAGCACGGATGACCTGAATACGACGCAACACATGTTGCCAACGAGTAGACCGTCATCGGGCATCAGTGACCTAGTCACATCGCACCACATGCTGGCGATAGCATTCTGGGTGTTTACAAACATCGGGCGAACACGACAGCATGAAGTGAACTGTAGGTTTAGGGTAATATAATTTTGAGTAGAAATAAAGTGGCATTCGATATTTGACTACAGCAGTAAGAAGTCGTCTTTCCTTCAATAGTAAAGAAAGCTAACTCAAAAAAGCTCAAAAAGGAATTTATTTGACAATGGCATCCAAGCCAAATGAGCCATCGAGGTTTTTAAAGTTACAGAAGAGCATTGCGGGTATACACAAATCAATTTCCTTTCTTAAAAATTGCCTTAAGCACCATGTGACCCCTACTAGTCATAGGGTAAAGGTGAAGAGTCTTTTATCTCCCACCATCGTAAAACGCATGGAAAGAGAATATTTGAAAAGTAGTATCAAGTTTCTTTATAGTAAACTTAGCTCTATAACGTTGGAATGTTATTCACTTCATTTGAAACTAGATAAAGTTTTTCCTTTCGAATTTCAACATTTTTTGACAAAAGAAGAAGTAGCGGAAAAATGTGAGGGTGAACGAAAACGTAAATTAGGGATAAAAAAGGTAAATCAATTACTTCGACAGGGTAACAAAGGTAAAAAAGCGGCCAAAGTACACCTGACTACTTTGTGGTCAATAAGTCTTCGTACGATTTTTCACAACAACAACAGAATCTTCTAAATATGGGTCTCAATTACTCAGTTCCCGCGAAACCGAACATTGAACAATCGATCATTGACATTGAAACAGGTATCGATAGTTGCAAACTTTCTTCAACACAAGCTAGTGAGGTACGTCAATTTTTTTTAAATGTTGCCAAAACGATTCCACGCCAAAAAAGTTCACTTGATACAAAGGTCATTAAAGAGTTGCGCGACAAACAAGTTTTCTACTTAAAAGCAGACAAGGTTAATAAAACTGTCATCATGGACAAAACTGACTATGATGAACAGATGACCCAAAAATTGAAAACGGTCTATATTTTAAACTACGAACTAATCCACTTGCTGAGATAGTAAAACGAGTTGAGAACACAATTAAAGACTGCAAACCCACTTTGGGCGATACATTACAACATCTTCGAGTTTCTAATCCAGTTCTTCCAAGAATAAAAGGCTTACCAAAAATCCATAAACCAGGAAACGAAATGAGGGAAATTATTTCAGCTATAGGGGCTCCAACAGAAAAAATAGCAAAGTGGTTACTAAAAGAGTTTTAAGCTATGCCCAGTAAATTCCCAAGTCCCCCCCTTCTTATGTGAGTTATTCATGGTAAACATAGAAAACAAATTAGAAACCAATAACCTTTTACCAATCCGGTGGTGGAGATATGTGGATGATATTTTTTGTATTTTGAAAGAGACGGAACTTGAAGCGTTTTTTACATCTCTTAATAATATTCACAGAGATTTAAAATTCATGATTGAAAAGGAACAAAACAATAGTCTTCCCTTTCTAGAGGTTGTTGTTGTTAGAAAGTCTAAGGACTTAGAAATTGAGATTTTTAGGAAGCCCACGAACACAAAACGGGTAATACCTACCACTTCTAGTCATTCCTTCCAGCATAAAATGGCATCCTTCCACCACATGATACATCGGATGGAAACCCTACTCTTCAGTAAAATAGCCAGCAAAAAGGAATTGGAATACATTTTCGAAGTTGCAAAGGTAAATGGTTATAATGGGAGCACCATTCAAGCCATTATAAAGAAAAAGAAGCGAATTAAATTTAGAGAATCTTTTACAACACTCACCCCAATTACAGAAGACCTGAAAAGAATAGCTGTGGAATATGATGGGGCCTTAACACGTCAACTTCACTCAAAATTCAAAAGATTTGGCATGGATATCGTCTACACTAGTAGGAATACCCAACTCAAAACAATATTGGGCTCTACTGAGGATTCAATTGATGGATTAAATAAAGCAGGGGTTTATAAAGTTGCTTGTTGCCACTGCAACAAGGTTTATATTGGGCAAACCAAAAGAAACCTGGGAATCCGTTTTAACAAGCATATGGCAGAAGTCATCAAAGCATGCAAAGTTTCCAAAAATGATCCACCACACCTTTTCAAATCAAAAGTGGCTGAACATGTTTTTAATGAGGGAAATCCACTAATTCCGGATAACATTCACCTGCTTCGCCCCGTTAATAATTTATGAAAATTGGACGTATCTGAAAGTTTAGAAATCTACAAACAACATCCATCCACACTGCTCAATAAAGACGTAGGTAATCATTTTTCATGGCTTTTCAAAATACTACCCAAAAAACCCTAGATCCAGTACAGAACAAAAACAACCACAACATATGACTACCTAGCTACAATTTAGGAATTTTCCGTCTACCTACTTTTACCTACATGCATATAAAAAGGGGTTACTCAGTTATGCTCTTCAACAGTCCACATAAGCACTGATGATAGTTGCATGTAGCAGCCGAAATACGTATCTGCGGACGGTATTCCATAAGAGAATTAAATGGAAACATAACCTATTCTCAATATTCAATTCCATTCTACTAAGACGCTCAAAAAGAAATTTATCGAGCATGCTGTTTGGTCGTGTGCCGAATTCTGTGATGTTAGGTCCGAGCTTATAGATTCCTTCCGGGCCCGAGGAAAACAACCGAATGTTCCCGTTAGAGACATTCTGGGAAGCGGTGATCTTCAGTACATGACACAACTGTACTGTTGTAACGGCCCCCACGCATCCCGTATATCCCTACAAGGTTCCGTCACATTAGGTGACATACCTAGAACCCCGAAAAGAGGCCGGCGCAGCCTTCAGCTGTGCGCGAAAGTAGGTCAGAGCTTGCTTACTGTTGAAGCCAAGTCTTCCGCTTGGCTTGGGTGACTTACTTGATACTTGATGGGTCGGTAACTCATCGACGCGCGAGAAGTGAGTTACCGAAAATTGTTTGTAAACAAGATAGAGTGGCGAGCGCACGGCGCACCACTCTCAGTAGACTTAGATTAAGTGTTCTAAAATAGAGGCAGGCCGAGAAAAGGCCGTTAGGGTAATAAGGATAGGTAGTGATTTCGCGAGGGGAAATTGTCTCTCGCGAAATACACTCTATGGTTAGCCGTAAGTTCTCATGTAAACCACAAATCAATCGTTAAGTATAAGAGATAATTTCGGATAATTTCCGACAGAAAAAAAATATCAGTGCAGAAAAATTCATCTAAGCTGTAAGAAAAGGATTATTTGAGGTGGCTCGCAGTGAACAAAGTGGCAAAGAAACAGTTACGAAACACGGAATTATCAGACGGTAAAGGAGTCAACAAAGAATTTAATGTTTTGTGTTTGATTATAAATAGAATAAGCAACAGGTCCGTTGCGGTGTTATCAGTTTGTGCACCAAAAAAAATCGGTTACTGTTTTGCTCAAATGCGGCCGGTGATTGTTGCGAGTGTAAAGTGTTAGTGTAAATAGCAGTTTTGCAAAAGCTACAGAGCCAGTGATTTATCACACTCTATGAGGAAAAATCGTCACCAGGTGAAGCCTGTTGCGTCCGGCGTGCTTTTCAAGTAACCTTTAACGGATAACGGGGAGATTGTCAGGACAGCAGCCTAGAAGAGGCTCGAGTGTAGTGAAATATAAAAAAGTTGGTTTCAGGCAAACGCTTATATTTTGTCACGGAAGTGCTGCGCATTGCGCGTGTGATATTTGCAACCTCCGGAACTAGATAGAAGTGGCCAGAAACAGTAGTGGAAATCGGTTCAGCTTAGGACTGCAATTTCTCCCTCTGCAGTATAGTAGTGCGTGGAGTGTGTTGGAAGAAAGAAGATTAGCGGAACAGCTGACAAGAAGAAGCTCAAGTGAAGCGAAGAAAAAAGGAGAAACAATCGTCTGTGGTGTAATCCAAGCCTCGTAATTGGCTTTTTAATATAAGTCAACTGAGCAACGAATGAAGGAAACGAACTTTCAGGATGAGGACAATGATAGGGTGAGTAATCTTCATTTTTATTTATATAATTATCCATATATAACCAAAAGTAAGTTTTGCGGTGAGTTAAATCCGTCGGAAGAATTTACGGAAAATTTAAAACTTAGTATAACATAAGTGCGCCCGATGTTGAAGGCTGCCGGGTTGTGTAGACAAAAATAAAATTAAAGGTCTGTCAATCGGAGGAAGTAACGCCATATGCTTGCGGAAGCATGGTCTTCGCGCGTAGTCAATCCAAAGTGTTTTTAGGTGGAACGGTCTTGATGTACAATGATCAACTAGAGAATTTTCTTTTCGTGGTTTTACATTTCCTATTATGATACAAAAAAAAGAATAGGTGAAAAAAAAAGAATGTTTGAAAAAGCCCAGAAATTAAAAAGCAGCGGAAAAGATTTATTATAAAGAAAAAAAAAATGAAAATAATGAAGCACTAAAAAAATAGTAATAATAAATAAAAAAAAGAGTATTATTCCAAAAATAATATACGTTAAATAAAAAAAAAGAAAGGATTTATCGCTGGAATAAAAAAAAAGAGAAAAAGAGAGAATAATGCAAAAAACAAAAGAGTATCAACATTGAAAGTTACACGGGCACTTTGCAAAAAAAAATATTAATATGTCACCTTGGTATCGAGGAATGAGACAGGAAGAAAAGTAGAAACAGATTACGAGATTTGTTAAACGAGGCATGTAAGTAGTAAGTTTTTCTTTTCAGGAAGAGAAGATACAGTAAGTATGCGCATCGGCGGTTTTTCCCCGGCTCCACTTTGGTTTGTCTAGAGTTCTGCCTTGGTTTTTGTTGATTACATTGTTGTGGCGCTTCATAAAGCATAATTTTGCGTCACTAGGAGCACTAGGTAATCTCGTCCGAACGAGTGCGTGCTAGCGCATTTAATTTAAACGATATTTCGCCCGCGCTCAGTGGTATAATTTAAAAAGATCCACACACGGAAGGCAAAATTTACCTATCACACACCGGTTGGCACACCGGAGGCATCGCTCGAGTACCATTCCAGAGAGTGGGTACTTAGACACGATCAGGTGTCGCATTTTCGGTTGCGCGAAAATTCTCGCGAGCATGATAACTCGGGTATATTTGTATTAATTATTTTAATGGCTGCGGTTATGACGTATGCAAATTCGCAGTAGCGCATTTGTACGTGCATAGGTGTTTGTCACCTGTTGCGCAGGTTATAACGCAGTGCACAGAGGATCGCGAGAACCCCGTATAAGAGCGGGAGAGCGAATAGCGCGCTCGTGAGATATCAATAAGTACGGTTAACTTCGGTCAGCCGTACTAAGTGGCCTTAATAAACTGTCTCTTCTCTTTCCACGCTTCGTTATTGTCTGGGGGGTTACGTCACGAACATGCATTGAGGTAGGTCTCTGGGTATTGTGATCAGCTGTGCAATTCACGGCCAAGGCTACGGCGCATGGCAAGCGGGTTAAATTTTAGCCTACGAGGTTAAAATATGATTTCATGAATAAGAAATGGCACCTTACGCCGTCTGATGTAAACATTTACAATTTTTGATTAGTTGTAAAATGAGTTTAATTACACTAAAGAAAAATGATTATTTCAATAGTCATTTGATTACTATTAAAACCTGAAATCTTTCATTTAACTGATAAAAATAAACGTTGAAGTTTTAGCGCCAAATGGTTCGCACCTGGGCACTCAAATTCTTTAGAAAGAGCTTGGAATTAATTTACAGTTATTTAAAAAGTAACTTTGGGACTATTTTCTTTTTTATCAAGAAGAGTAATTTTTTTTTGTGGAATGGAGTACACGTTCCCAGAATGACACAGCAGCTGCCGCAACACAAAAAGAGAGAGCAGATGCTTGGCGGCAGGTCAAGCAGAGTCTGTACGGGAAAACAAGGAGAGTTTAGAAATCGGCTTTGATTCAGGTTCCGAACACTTCAACGTAATTGCTGAGTGTTCGAAGTTTAGGACTGTTCTAAGTTTAAATCAAAACGGTAGGTTCATTAGTGGGTCATGTTTTGGTAGAGGTTTCTTTCATGGTTCAAGAAAAAAAAACGAGCAAAACGAGTTACTTGAATAATGAGTGATATGAAAGGTAGTGGTTAATAATGCCTCTGAAGCGGATTTTTTGTTATTCGGCGCTAGTGGTTTTTCTGTTGAAAACACACGAAGCTAAAATGCTAATAACATATAAATAAAGAGGAAAAGCAACGGAGGGAAAGGCGACAAAAGCATTTTTGTGGCAGAATTCCTTCTCTGTTCGTTTTTCTGGTACACAGGATGGCCAGAGGAAAGCAAGTGAAATTGTGATTGAAATGTTTTTTTTTATAAAAAAAAACATTTTTTGAAGTGGTATGCGCCCATGGAATTTTGTATGTCAAAAATCTAAGAAGGAAGATGAATTTAATCAAAACAAAAAAATATGCAGAAGACTGAAAGACAGACATGTAGGGTGAAAATATAATGACTGAAGGTAAGCCTGACAGGAAATATTGAAGACTTATTTGACAGAAGCCACCGTTAGCTGAACATGCTCGGGGCCTTAACTGAAAAAGATATCAATATGGAAAGAAAATTATAAAGGCGAAAGTAATCAAAGAAAATCGCCGAAAACGGGAAGGCACGAAATGTTGAAAGTGTACAATAAAGGCGTGAAGAAAATTGAAAAAGTCGCCGAAAAAGATACTTTACCATTACCAGTCAGCTCCAGGCCGAAGTGTCCCTTGCTGTTTGAAGAAGTCGTCTCCATTCAACTCGGTCCATGGCTCCAGCTCGCCAGCCATGTCATCTGCGGAGGCCCACTCTTCCACTTGATCGAGCCACCTTGCTCGCTGCGCGCCCCGTCGCCTTGTTCCAGTCGGGTTGATATCAAGAACCATTTTCACCGGGTTGTCGTCCGACATCCTAACGACAAGCCCAGCCCACCGTAGTCTCCCGATTTTTGCCGTGGTTCTCCCAGCAGCTGATGCAACTCGTGGTTCATCCGCCATGATCCAGCTTCCATCTGCACTCCAAGGGCACGTTGGTCCTCCACGAGCATAGTCCAGGTTTCGTGGCCGTAGAGGACTACCGGTCTGATCAGTGTTTTGTAGATGGTCAACTTCGTGCGACGGCGGATTTTATTCGAGCGGAGTGTCCTCCGGAGTCCAAAGTAGGCACGATTTCCTGCCATGAGGCGTCGACGAATTTCTCTGCTGGTGTCGTTGTCAGCAGTCACCAGTGAGCCCAGGTACACGAACTCGTCTACCACCTCGATTTCATCACCGCTAATATGAATTCGTGGCGGTCTTCTATGGAACCTTTTCCTCTCATGTACTTGGTCTTCGATTCGTTTATGGCCAGTCCAATTCGTCTGGCTTCAGCCTTCAGCCTGATGTACGTCTTCGTCATCTTTTCAAGGGTTCGTGCTACAATATCGATGTCATCGGCGAAGCCAAAGAGCTGAACAGACCTTCTAAAAATCGTGCCACTCGTGTCGATACCAGCCCTACGTATCACACCTTCCAAAGCGATGTTGAATAGCAAGCACGATAAACCATCACCTTGCCGTAACCCTCTTCGAGATTCGAAGGGACTCGAGAGTGTCCCTGAAACTCGAACTACGCACATCACCCGATCCATCGTCGACTTGACCAACCGTGTCAGTTTATCCGAAAAGCCGTAATCGTGCATAATCTGCCATAGCTGGTCTCGAACGATTGTGTCGTCTGCCGATTTAAAATCGATGAACAAGTGATGTGTGGGCACGTTATACTCACTGCACTTCTGTAAGACCTGCCGTACCGCGAATATTTGGTCCGTGGTGGCGCGGGCACCCATAAATCCCGCTTGGTATTGCCCCACGAATTTCCTTGCAAACGGTGATAGTCGACGGCACAGAATTTGAGAGAGTACCTTGTAGGCGGCGTTCAGCAACGTGATTGCGCGGTAGTTGCAGCAATCCAACTTGTCGCCTTTTTTGTAGATGAAGCACACTGTACCCTCCATCCACTCCTCCGGTACTACCTCCTCCTCCCAAATCTTGGCAATAACCCAGTGTAACGCCTTAGCCAGTGATTCACCACCGTGTTTTAACAGCTCGATGGGGAGTTGGTCAGCTCCAGTGGCTTTATTGTTTTTCAGCCGGCCGATCTCCTCTCCAACCTCCTGGAGGTCAGGGGCTGGAATTCTGTCGTCATCTGCGCGTACACCGAGTTCTACTACCACTCCGTCGTCGTCCTCTGCTACATCGCCATTAAGGTGCTCATCGTAGTACTGCTTCCACCTGTCAATCACCTCACACTTGTTCGTGAGAAGGTTGCCGCCCAGGTCCCTGCACATGTCGGCTTGTGGCACAGCCTTTGCGGGAACATTTCAGCTTCTCGTAGAACTTTCGTGTGTCATTCAGTGCCTGCAGTGCCTTGCGATCTCGATCTTCCTCCTGGCGCTTCTTATTCCGTAAGACCGAGTTTTGCCTGTTCCGTGCGCGTCGGTAGCGCTCCACGTTCGCCCTCTTTTGGTGTTGCAGCATTCTCGCTCGTGCTGCATTCTTCTCTTCCACTAACTGTTCGCACTCGCCGTCAAACCAGTCGCTTCTCCTGTTCGGAGCCATAGTACCAAGCGCCGCTACAGCAGTACTACCTATGGCTGATCGAATGTCCCTCCAGCCATCTTCAAGAGTAGCTGCGCCAAGCTGCTCTTCCGTTGGTAATGCTGCTTCCAGCTGCTGCGCGTACTCCCGTGCAACCTCGGCGTCCCGTAGTTGCCCGATGTTTGGTCGCGGTGGGCGACTTTGACGCGTGTTTCGCACCGTCGAAAGTTTTGAGCGCATGCATACTGCAACAAGGTAATGGTCCGAATCAATATTCGCACTGCGGTAGGTGCGAACGTTGATGACATCAGAGAAGAATTTACCATCGATTAGAACGTGGTCGATTTGGTTCTCCACTTGTAAGTCAGGTGATCTCCAGGTGGCTTTGTGGATGTCTTTGCGGGGAAAGAAGGTACTTCTGACTACCATACCGCGGGAGGCTGCAAAGTTCACACATCGTTGGCCGTTATCATTTGATGCGGCGTGCAGGCTATTCGGCCCTATCACCGGTCTGTACATTGCCTCCCGTCCTATCTGAGCGTTCATATCACCGATGACGATCTTAACGTCCCGTTGCGGACAGCTATCATACACCTGCTCCAGCTGCGCATAAAACGCTTCTTTCTCATCGTCGGCTCTTGCTTCGTGTGGGCAGTGCACGTTGATGATGCTGTAGTTGAAAAACCGGCCCTTAATTCTCAACTTACACATCCTCGCACTGATCGCCTGCCACCCGATCACGTGTTGGCGCATCCTACCCAGCACTATAAAGCCCGTTCCAAGCTCGTTGGTAGTGCCACAGCTCTGATAAAAGGTAGCCTCTCGATGTCCGCTTTTCCATACCTTCTGTCCCGACCAGCAAAGTTCCTGCAGTGCTACGATTTCGAAGTTGCGTGGATTTAGTTCATCATATATGATCCTGTCGCAGCCGTGAAAGCCTAACGATCTGCAGTTCCATGTACTGAGTTTCCAATCGTAGTCCTTATTTCGTCGCCTAGGTCTGTGCCGATTGTTCCGATCCGTATTAACTTTTTGGGTATTTGCAACATTCGGTGTTTTTCGGGGCGGCTTGTTGGGCCTTCCCCAACCCCCTGTCTCGCCGGAGGGCCATCGTGTCAGCTCTGATTAGAGTCCCACGCTGACACCAGGACGTTGATCAGCCGCTCCTAACATGGAGATCAGACGCTGTTTTGAGCCGCACCATCTTGGTGGACAGACGCTCGGATTGGCGAAGCATTTCCTCTACCGCCGAGATATGGTTACCGCGCCAACGATCGCGTCGCACCTTCTCACTTAGCTATTGTCGGATGACAACATTGCCCAGGCAACGCCAACCAGTTGTGTT
This sequence comes from Wyeomyia smithii, assembly GCF_029784165.1. Classification (NCBI taxonomy): domain Eukaryota; kingdom Metazoa; phylum Arthropoda; class Insecta; order Diptera; family Culicidae; genus Wyeomyia; species Wyeomyia smithii. The sequence goes on from NC_073695.1 coordinate 149,892,375, forward strand.
CATGTTTTAACTGGTAGTCTATTGTATCATATGACTCGTGGAGGCGTGAGATAGGAACTTGTGAGAACCGGAGCTAAGTTTGACGCTCCTTCCAAGTTGTCGACTCACCATTTGAAGCCCAATGCCGCCGAAAAAGATGAATGATTTTATTGACGGGAGTCAATAGACAGAACCAAACGGAAAAAAAGAATACTGAAGTAAAGGCGTGAAGAAATAGAAAAGTCGCCAAGAGACAGACATTGAAGAATTTAGATGACATAAATGACCTGGAGGGTTGACATTAACAAGGAAAAAATACGAGAAAAATCTAGACAACACTTTTGCGTACGATGCGAATATAAATATGGGGAAAATGTATAACAAGAGGAAGGCCTCTCAGTTACGAGGCAGATTTGATAAAAGCGGCAAATGGCCCGAATATTAAGAATAAAAAAACAGGAGGAGGTGCGAAACCCAAAGAACAATGAGACATGACAACTAGGAGTAGGAGCGATTTTTTTCAGAAAAGAGGGCTAAACCGACCAGATGGAAAGACTACTAACTTCAAGGGATTCCAACTATTCTTCCATTAGTTTAGGTTGGGTGAGTGTATACATCGGGAGTAATTAACCCGGAATGGTTGAGGTGAATGCTGACTGGAAGAGTAAACAAGGGAGTAATTAACCCAGAATGAGTGAGTGTGCGAGATTTTTCTTTTATTTCCTAACCTTCTTATCTTTCAGGAATCTCTAAAGCGGGCGGTCGCACCCTCGGACGGAAGGGGGAGAGGTATTATGCAGGCAACTGCATACTAAGGTGAAGTGTAAGTAATGTAAGTATGACGGATGACATAGGACAGACGAGGCAGCAGAGAAATTAAAGAAGAGGGGTAGTTGAATAAGGGAAAAAAAAATTAAAGAAGAGGGGGGAGTTGAATAAGAAAAAAAAATGAAGCAAAGAGTTGAAAAGGGTTGAAATCGGAATTAGAAAACCTACTAGACCGACTTTTATAAGTCCGATGAGAAAATGGTATATATATGATAGGATGTAAGAAGCCCGTACGCGAGTGAACAATAAGTTTAGACAGCAAGTGGAAAAAAGTAAGAAAACAAAAAAAGAATTGATGAATTATTAGCAAATATATATATATATATATGCACCACTTGAGCGAATTAACGATTGCGGACTCTATAGACCACGAGGAGATGCCACCAAGTCGCCAGAAGACAGCATTTGGCGCTAAGGGGAGACCGGGTGGTGGGAGTCGATGGCGGGCGAGGTATTTCGAGCAGTATCGAAGAGAGAACAACCACCAGCCTCCAGTTTCTAGACCAAGGAGGAATCGCGAACGCGGCGAAGCCGCCAATTCAACACAGATCCCAGCCAACAACAAAAAAAAAATGGGCGATAGCTAACCAGATATCAGTTATCGATCTGGTTTAGCTCAAACTCGAGAGAGCATCGGTTTCGCATCAGAAAACTTCATGGGGAGATCGCCAATCGACGTAAAATCAACAACGGAAATCAAGGGGACAATATCCTGGCCGACCCCAATTGAATTGCAGAATTCAGGTTTGCATTACACATCAAACAAACGGACAAACGGAAACATTGAGGTTTGATTGCGAAATTGCAAACTTTTAATTTTCCAATTTTCCCAATCAAAATTTTAAAAAAAATATCTTACTGATCGAACTCTGCAGGTCGTCTATCAGAATTCAAAATCTGATAGATTTCCTGTCAGAGCAGGTGTACCTCAAGGTTCAGTCTTAGGTCCAGTCCTGTACAACATAATCACTTCAGATCTTCCTGATGTGCCTCCAGGATGCACAAAGTCATTGTTCTGCGATGACACAAGCATTTCCGTAAAAGGAAAAAGTCTTCGTGTCATATGCAGTCGATTGCAGAAAAGTTTAGATATTTTTTCTTCCTACTTGCAAAAGTGGAAAATCTCTCCCAATGCTTCTAAAACTCAAATGATAATTTTTCCGCATAAGCCTAGGGCTTCTTTCCTCAAGCCAAACAATAATCACGTTGTCAAGATGAATGGGGTTTTTTTAAGTTGGTCCGACAAGGTTAAGTACTTGGGACTAATTTATGATAAAAAACTTATTTTCAAAGAGCACATTGAGAGTATACAAGCCAGGTGCATCAAATATACGAGATGTTTATATCCTCTCATTAACAGGAATTCTAAACTTTGTTTAAAGAACAAACTTTTGATTTACAAACAAATTTTTAGACCAGCAATGCTTTATGCTGTACCGATCTGGTCAAGTTGCTGTTCAACAAGGAAGAAAACGCTCCAAAGGATTCAGAATAAAATTCTGAAAATGATTTTGAAGCGTCCTCCTTGGTTTGGTACACTCGAATTACATAGACTTACTGGTGTTGAACCATTAGAAGCTATGTCAAATAAAATTATTAACAATTTTCGACAAAAATCGTTGCAATCCTCAATTGCTACGATAAGCTCTCTTTATAGCCAATAAGTTAGCAATTAAGTTAGTTGTAAGTTTACTTCCCCTTTTCTGACAAGTAGGTTTAAATCCCTACGAATGATAAGTCCTAATTGCGAAAGCAAACAAATCCTAACAATTAAAATTACAAATTTCTAACAGTGTTGAGAAGTCACCATTTGTGATTGGATACACATACTCATTATTTACTAATATTTATCATAAATACTTAAGCTACTAACAAATCTCCCCTTTAAAAAAAAAAGTGGAAACATTGCAAGCAAAACAATGCAAGGTACAGCACCCCGAGACAAAAGTAGGTCAAGCCAACGAAATCAGCTGACACCCTACTGCTCCAAAGAGTTGACCGGCCAAGTTTTGAATTTACGCCAAGTAAGGATTACCTAAAGTTACTGAACAACGTAATAGTAAAGCAGGAGCAACCCAACGTAAAATAGCATCAACCAGGCACCCAGCTGCATGCGAAGGATGGAGGGTGCGCAAGTAGGAAAGCAAACGCGGCAAACGCAGGACGGAACCCCCGCGAAAGAAGGAATTCACACAAACACAAACTCGAACGCGGCGGACCGGGCGAGCCTCCGCTATGACGGCGCGCACGGCGCTCCGGGTATTCAATCGACTACACAGATGACGACATCACCAGGCGACGAATACCTCCACCGCATGGGTCGGTAACTCATCGACCCGCGAGAAGTGAGTTACCGAAAATTGTTTGTAAACAAGATAGAGTGGCGAGCGCACGGCGCACCACTCTCAGTAGACTTAGATTAAGTGTTCTAAAATAGAGACAGGCCGAGAAAAGGCCATTAGGGTAATAAGGATAGGTAGTGATTTCGCGAGGGGAAATTGTCTCTCGCGAAATACACTCTAGGGTTAGCCGTAAGTTCTCATGTAAACCACAAATCAATCGTTAAGTATAAGAGATTCCGTACGGTCCGCGCCGTATGTACAGGGATTGCGCGTCGGTTTATCTTGTAAAGATATCACAATTCCTGGTAGGGTAACCCGGGGGTTGCCCTACACTGTTATTTGAAAAAGACTGACATTAAAATTTCATATTCTTTTGTCTATTTGTCAGAATACCCGTATACGACGCTGGAGACACGAACACAAAGAGCCTACATCTATGTTTGAGAACAAAAAGGAACACCAGTCGAAACACAAATAGATCGTATATCTTAATTAGTTTTAAGCAAGAATTGTATCTCCCCTCCTCTCACCTTTAATCCCCACTAGCTCGTAGTCGGCCGCGAGAAATAAAAAAAGTGCCTTCCTCCTTTTCCCGCTAATCTAGAATTAATAAAAAGTGTACTTGGCTCAGTTAAACTTAAAATTTATCGTGCCGTGTCAAATAAACCAGATTTAAATCAAATGCCCTGGTGTGAAGGTACTCGACTGCAATTGCGGTCGGTATCACTCGTCGGTGGCAAAAAAGTTTACACTCCTTCAGACTCGTTTCGAGTTACGTTCGCCGGGTCTGCACTACCAAGCCACATCTCGATCCACCGGGTTCGTCTCCTTTTGAGGTTCTACGTGCCCCGCGTCATGAACTGCCTGAATTGCACGCAGTTAGGCCATACAGCCACCTACTACTGCAATAAGACACGTTGTGGCAAGTCTCATGCGGTAGATTCTTGCAGTGTTACCGCTGAAAAATGTATTCACTGCGGGGAAAATTTGCATGAGCTCTCGACATGTGCGGTGTACATGCAGCGCAGGGATAAAATAAAACGGTCTCTCAAAGAACGTTCAAAGCGTTCTTACGCTGACATGCTGAAGAAGACCGTTACCACTTCTCCCGTTACTTCGAACCCCTACGATCTGTTGTCCTCTGATGAAACCGATTCTGACGATTCACCAGCGGGAACATCCTATGCCAATCCTGGGGAGTCTAGAAAGAGGAAAAATATTTCCTAAACTTCCCCGAAAAGGTCCCAAGATTTCCAAAAGTGAAATGAAAGATACAAACAAACTTGAAAGTGCAGCGGAAAAACCGAAGCAAACCCCTCCTGGGCTTGCAAATTTAAAGTCCCAGAAGGAGTTCCCAGCACTTCCTGGAACATCTAAAACCCCAGTTTTTCCATTTGCACATCCAGTTGATAAATCAAATGCTGGACTGGTGAAATTTTCTGACATTGTGGACTGGATTTTTGAAACTTTCAACGTACCCGATCCAATTAAAGTTTTTCTTGCAGCATTCCTTCCAACAGTTAGAACATTTTTGATGCAGTTGACTGCTCAATAGCCCCTCCTTGCAGCGATCGTATCCTTCGATGCCTAATTCATCTGCGTATATGAAGGATTCAATCTCTGTCTTACAGTGGAATTGTAGAAGTTTGATTCTTTTAATGTTTTGATAAATAAAAAAAACAAATGCGATGCATTTTCCTTTTGCGAAACTTGGCTTACTTCGAATACCGATCTTAACTTCCATGATTTTAATATTATTCGCCTTGATCGAGACACCCCATATGGAGGAGTACTTCTAGGAATTAAAAAGTGCTATTCTTTCTATCGTATTAACCTCCCCTCGATTCCGGGCATTGAAATTGTCGCATGTCAAATGACAATACAAGGTAAAGAGCTTTGTATTGCCTCAATATATATTCCCCCCAGAGCACAGGTTGGGCAACGGCTGCTCTTTAATTTAATAGAACTTCTTCCCTCGCCACGTTTGATTTTGGGAGACTTTAACTCTCATGGCGTGGCTTGGGGTTCCCCTTCTCATGATAACCACTCCTCTCTAATCTATAACCTTTGCGATGACTTCGACATGACGATTTTTAACAACGGTGAAATGACACGTGTCCCGAAACCTCCAGCGCGCCCAAGCGCTTTGGATCTATCTTTATTTTTTTTTTGTTCATCTATAATTTATCTGACACGGCACAAATACAATTTAATGTTTAACGGCGCCAATTATATCTGGTAGCTTACTTTCTAAAGTATCTTAATAACTAAAAGCAAATTTTTTATCCTCGCTGCCGACTGCGAGCTGAAACTAAATGTAACTTAAAACTATAATATTTTGCATTAAAAGCACTGGTTTACTGTATGATGCTTTTCATTGCCATAGGTAAGCACATGTTCCGCTGCTGGGCCAAGATATTACGGACTGGCATATTGGGTTGTCTCCCTCGGGCCTTGAGAGTATCGTGCGGGTCTGGTTGCTGTTTCCGGATCCGGGGTCTTAACGTGTTCTCGTCGTTAGGCTGGATGCGGGCGGAAGGGGGTAGGACTAAACTGGGGCGTGGATGGATTTCAGGAAAACGTATATAAGGGACATGTAGGATAGGTCACGGCTCGCCAAGACATCACGAACAGGAACAGCCGGCTGCCTACCTTCGGCCTGCAGGGAAGCTATTAATCTAGACCTGGCGTCACGGTGTACAGGGCATGACCAAACAACGTGCTCTATGTCGTGATAACCTTCACCACAGGCACAGATACCACTCTCCCCGAGCCCAACACGACGGAGATGCGCGTCAAATCTATAGTGATTGGACATAAGCCGGGACATCACGCAAATGAAATCCCGACCTACATCCAACCCCTTGAACCACGGGTTCGTCGACACTTTGGGGATTATGGAATGTAACCACCTTCCCAGTTCCCCTTTGGTCCAAGCATTTTGCCAACTGATGATCGTATTTTGACGTACAAATGAGAAAAATTCATTAATGGCAATTGGTCTTTCATAAATTCCACCGTTTGTTGCGCCCACCTTAGCTAAAGAGTCGGCTTTCTCATTGCCCGGTATCAAGCAGTGAGAAGGGACCCACGCTAAGGTAATCTGATACGATTTTTCGGATAAAGCACTCAGATGTTCCCGTATTTTCCCCAGAAAATACGGAGAGTGCTTAACATCTTTCATCGATCGGAGAGCCTCAATGGAAGTGAGACTGTCCGTAAAGATGAAATAATGGTCCGTGGGCATTTTTTCGATAATCCCTAGGGTGTACTGAATTGCAGCCAATTCTGCGACGTAAACAGAAGCAGGATTATCAAGCTTATGGGAGACGGTTAAATTGTTATTGAAAATACCGAAGCCAGTGGACCCATCAAGAAGTGATCCGTCAGTGTAGAACATATTGTCGCAGTTGATGTTTCGATATTTATTGGAAAAAATTTTGGGGATCTGCTGCACGCGTAAATGATCCGGGATTCCACGAGTTTCTTCTATCATGGATGTATCGAAAAACACAGTAGAATCAGAAGTATTTGATAAGTCGACACGATTTGGAATATTCGAAGAAGGGTTAATATTATGGGACATGTGATTGAAATACAATGTCATAAAACGGGTTTGAGAATTAAGTTCGATTAACCTTTCAAAATTTTCAATCACAGGACGGTTCAAGACCTCACATTTGATAAGAATGCGAGAAGACAGGCTCCAGAAGCGGTTTTTCAATGGTAGTACTCCAGCTAAGACCTCCAAACTCATCGTATGGGTCGACTGCATGCAACCCAAGGCGATACGCAAACAACGATATTGTATTCGCTCCAGTTTGATCAAATGTGTGTTTGCTGTGGAGCGGAAGCAGAAACACCCGTACTCAATGACAGACAATATCGTTGTTTGGTAAAGCCTTATAAGGTCTCCTGGGTGGGCTCCCCACCATTGTCCGGTTATTGTACGAAGAAAATTCACTCTTTGTTGACATTTTTTCATCAGATACCTAACGTGACAACCCCAGGTGCCTTTAGAGTCGAACCAGACACCAAGATATTTGTGTACCAAAACCTGAAAAATCGTTTTACCCATTAATTGTGTTTGAAGCTGAGCAGGTTCATGCTTCCTAGAAAAAAACTACTATCTCAGTCTTCTCCGGAGAGAATTCGATACCTAGCTGTAAAGCCCAAGCAGGCAAATTGTCCAAGGTATCTTGCAATGGTCCTTGCAAATCGGCAGCTTTGGCTCCTGTAACAGAGATTACACTGTCGTCTGCAAGTTGTCTTATCGTGCATGAATTTGCCAGACATTCGTCGATGTCATTTACATAAAAGTTGTAAAGAAGGGGGCTTAAACATGAGCCCTGGGGAAGACCCATGTAGCTAATGCGAAAAGTTGCCAAATCGCCGTGCGTAAAATGCATGTGCTTTTCGGACAGCAAATTGTGCAAAAAATTGTTCAAAATTGGAGAAAATCCTTGTCGGTGAAGTTTACCCGAAAGAATGTCAATAGAAACGGAATCAAAAGCCCCCTTAATGACCAAGAACGCAGACGCCATTTGTTCTTTGCGAGCATACGCCAGCTGAATATCTGTTGAAAGCAACGCAAGACATCATTCGTCCCTTTGGCACGGCGGAAGCTAAATTGAGTATCTGATAGTAGACCATTTGATTCGACCCAGTGGTCTAAACGACGGAGTATCATTTTTTCCATCAATTTCCGGATACAGGATAGCATTGCAATCGGCCTATAAGAGTTGTGATCAGAAGCTAGTTTCCCTGGTTTTTGGATGGCGATCACCTTCACTTGCCTCCAATCCTGCGGTACAATGTTTTGCTCCAGGAACTTATTGAACAAGTTCAACAAGAGCCTCTTGGCATTGCCGGGTAGATTCTTCAACAAGCTAAATTTGATTCTATCTAACCCAGGTGCGTTATTGTTACAGGACAGGAGGGCAACTGAAAATTCTGCCATCGTAAAAGGTGATTCTATCGCGTCGTGACTCGAAGACGTATCGCGAACAAAGTTTTGCGCAGGAACAGAGTCCGGACATACTTTCCTGGCAAAATCAAATATCCACCGACTTGAAGACTCCTCGCTTTCGTTGACCGTTACGCGATTCCGCATTCTTCGGGCTGTGTTCCAAAGAGTGCTCATCGATATCTCCCTCGACGTCTCGTTCACGAACCGACGCCAATATCCGCGTTTCTTTGCTTTAGCCAGGCTTTTAAGCTTGGTATCAAGCTCCGAATACCGTATATAGTCGTCGGGTATACCTCCCTTCTGGAAGGCCAAAAACGCGTCGGATCTTTGCGTGTAGACATCGGAGCACTCTTTGTCCCACCACGGAGTTGGAGGCCGCTCTTTGATCGTTACGCCGGGATATTTCTTCGTTTGGGCTTGCAACGCGGCGTCGAGGATTAAGCCCGCGAGGAGGTTGTATTCTTCAAGTGGTGGGTGATGTTGAATCGACTCGACCGCTTTTGAAATCATTTCCTCGTATAACTTCAGATCGACATTCCGTGTGAGGTCATACGGAATGTCAATTAGTCGCATGCGAGTTGAACCGTTAGTAATTGAAATAAGAATAGGCAGATGGTCGCTACCGTGAGGATCGAGGATTACCTTCCATGTGCAATCCAACCGTAGCGACGTCGAACATAAGGATAGATCCAAAGCGCTTGGGCGCGCTGGAGGTTTCGGGATACGTGTCATTTCACCGTTGTTCAAAATAGTCATGTCGAAGTCATCGCAAAGGTTATAGATTAAAGAGGAGCGGTTATCATTGTAGGGGGAACCCCAAGCCACACCATGAGAGTTGAAGTCTCCCAAAATCAAACGTGGCGAGGGAAGAAGTTCTATTAAATCAAAGAGCAACCGTTGCCCAACCTGTGCTCTGGGAGGAATATATATTGAGGCAATACAAAGCTCTTTACCTTGTATTGTCATTTGACATGCGACAACTTCGATGCCTGGAATCGAGGGGAGGTTAATACGATAGAAAGAATAGCACTTTTCAATCCCTAAAAGTACTCCTGCATATGGAGTGTCTCGATCAAGGCGAATAATATTAAAATCATGGAAGTTGAGCTCAATATTTGAAGTAAGCCAAGTTTCACAAAGGGAAAATGCATCGAATTTGTTTCTATTGATTAAAACTTTAAATGAATCCATTTTTGGTAAAATACTTCTACAATTCCACTGTAAGACAGAGATAGAATCCTTCGTATACGCAGATGAATTAGGCATCGAAGGATACAATCGCTGCAAGGAGGGGCCATTGGGCAGTCAACTGCTTCAAAAATGATCTAACTGTTGGGAGGAATGCTAAAAGAAAAACTTTAATTGGATCGGGTATATTGAAATTTTCAAAGATCCAGTCCATAATGTTAGAGAATTTCACAAATCCAGAGTTTGTTTCATCAACTGGGTGTGCAAAAGGAACAACTGGGGTTTGAGATGTTCCTGGCAGTGCTGGGAACTCTTTAGATCTATCTTTATGTTCGACGTCGCTACGGTTGGATTGCACATGGAAGGTAATCCTCGATCCTCACGGTAGCGACCATTTGCCTATTCTTATTTCAATTACTAAACGGGTCTTCTCGCATGCGACCAATCGACATTCCGTATGACCTCACACGGAATGTCGATTGGAAGTTATACGAGGAAATGATTTCAAAAGCGGTCGAGTCGATTCAACATCATCCACCACTTGAAGAATACAACCTCTTCGCGGGCTTGATTCTCGACGCTGCGTTGCAAGCCCGAACGAAGAAATATCCCGGCGTGACGATCAAAGAGCCGCCTCCCACTCCGTGGTGGGACAAAGAGTGTTCCGATGTCTACACGCAGAGATCCGACGCGTATCTGACCTTCCGGGATACAGACAGTGCCGACGTTATTCGGAGCTTGATACCAAGTTTAAAAGCTTGGCTAAAGCAAAGAAACGCGGATATTGGCGTCGGTTCGTAAACGAGACGTCGAGGGAGACATCAATGAGCACTCTTTGGAACACAGCCCGAAGAATGCGGAATCGCGTGACGGTCAACGAAAGCGAGGAGTCTTCAAGTAGGTGGATATTCGATTTTGCCAGGAAAGTATGTTCGGACTCTGTTTCTGAGCAGAACATTGTTCGCGATGCGTCTCCGGGCCACGACGCGATAGAATCACCTATTACAATGGCAGAATTTTCAGTTGCCCTCCTGTCCTGTAACAATGACGCGCCTGGGTTAGATAGAATCAGATCAGATCAGATAGAATCAAACTTATTGAAGAATCTACCCGGCACTGCCAAGAGGCGCTTGTTGAACTTGTTCAATAAGTTCCTGGAGCAAAACATTGTACCGCAGGATTGGAGGCAAGTGAAGGTGATCACCATCCAAAAACCAGGAAAACCAGCTTCTGATCACAACTCTCGACGAATGTCTGGCAAATTCATGCATGATAAGACAACTTGCACGATAAGACAACTGCCGATTTGCAAGGACCAATGCAAGATACTTTGGACAATTTGTCTTCTTGGGCTCTGAGATAGTAGTTTTTTCTAGGAAGCATGAACCTGCTCAGCTCCATTCTCAATTAATGAGCAAAACGATCACTCAGGTTTTGGTGCATAAGTATCTTGGTGTCTGGTTCGACTCTAAGGGCACCTGGGGTTGCCATGTTAGGTATCTGGTGAAGAAAAGTCAGCAAAGAGTAAATTTTCTTTGTTCAATAACCGGATCACGGTGGGAAATTAGGTTGGCAAATGGCTGGACACGTGTAACTTGAGACCCTAATGTGGCCTTTCACCTCTGTCCAGCAACTCCTATCCCAACCTCCACGTGGTGCCGACCGGAATACGAGTAACCTTAGCGGAGATCGGGTAACCAACCCTGGTGGAAACTATAGTCGTATGTTGACTGGGAAGAGGGTCAAACTTATTACGCGGTTGTATCCCCATACCCCCCTGACCCAGAGCGGGCGACTGAATTATTATGGAAATACGGAACGGATCAATCGGCAAAGACCTAGGCTGCGAACACGGAGAAAGATTAAGAAAACGGTTGGAAATTGGGTACTTGGATCGTCCGATCTCTCAATGAACCGGCGCGGGTTGGCTTGCTTGCTTGAGAACTACAGCGGCAGGGAGTCGACATCGCAGCGATTCAGGAGGTTCGTTGGCCAAATTCCGGAGAAAGGGAATTCCGTGCAGTAGACCCTATTGCACGCACTTCTTTCAAGTACCGTCGGTTTCGTAGTGCTGGGAAATCAGAAAACAAGAGTCATCCGGTGGAGGCCCGTAGATGACCGTATATGCGTGTTGAGGATTAAGGGCAAATTCTTCAATTACAGTTTAATCAACACCTACGAACCGACAAACGACAAATCCGATGAAGTCAAAGATGAGTTCTATGATAAGCTTGAGCGAATCTATGACGAGTGCCCAAAACACGACGTAAAAGCGCGGCCAGAGAAATGGCCATATGTAGCTCCTATTTTCCACGTTTGAATATTCGGAAACACACCTGGAGGCCACCAAATGGAGAAGCATGCTCCCAGATCGATCACGTACTGATTGACGGTCGGCACTTTTCGGATGTTACTGATGGTAGGTCTTTTCGGGGACCAAACATTGACTCTGACCATTATCTCGTCGTTTGTAAGATCCGCGCACGGTTGTCGAACGTGCTGAAATCTCGTACAGAGAGGACGACGCGTTTCAACATTCAGCGGTTGAAAGCTGATGGCGTGGCAGCAGAATAGGCCAGAGAGCTGGATCAACGGATCGCAGAACAGCAGGAGGAAGGAGTGGAAGACATAAATGGGCTGTGGAGCAGTATTCACGGCGCCATCGAAACGACTGCGAGAGAGGTGGTAGGTACGACGCGTGTAAGACAGCCTAACGGCTGGTTCGATGCTGAGTGCCAGAGAGAGACAGATGAGAAGAACCGTGCCAGGAGCCGCATGCTCACTGCGGCTACGCGTCAGAACAGAGAGAGGTACAGGGTGGCAAGAGCTGCCGAAAATAGAACCCACCGTCGGAAGAAGCGCGAGTACGAGGAGCAGGTGCTCGCCAGCGTAGAGGACAGCTATGCTGAAAACGACGTGCGGAGATTCTATAGAACTGTCAACAGAGTCAGAAGCAGGAATTTCCTTGTGCCGGTCATGTGTTATGACAAGGACGGCAACCTGCTTACTGATAAACCGACGGTTGCAGCCAGGTGGAAGGAGCATTTTCAGGCGCTATTGAACGGTGAAGAGCCGGATGAGCAGAGCAGGAACAGGATGACGATTATGAGTGACGAACAAGCTGTGGAGCCACCGATACAGGAGGAGGTAAACAAGGCAACTAGTGAGCTGAAAAACGGCAAGGCCGCTGGGAAGGACGGTATTCCGGCCGAACTTCTAAAAGCGGGAAGCGAGCGGCTGCACTATGTGATCCACCAGCTAATACTAAGAATCTGGGCGGACGAACAAATGCCGAACGACTGGTTGGAAGGCCTCATATGCCCTATCTATAAGAAGGGCCATCGATTGCATTGTGGCAACTATCGAGGGATAACGTTGCTCAAATCCGCATATAAAGTTCTCTCCCTTATCCTGTCCTTCATATTGAGACCGCTAACGGAATCTTTTGTTGGCGAATACCAGGCTGGTTTTCGACAAGGGCGTTCCACGACGGATCAAATTTTCACCCTGCGACAGATCCTCGATAAGTTCCGGGAGTACAACTTATCGACTCACCATCTGTTTGTGGACTTCAGGGCGGCATACGACTCAGTGAAAAGAAACGAGCTGTGGCAGATCATGCTGGAACACGGTTTTCCTACGAAACTAATAAAGCTGAGTCGTATGACACTGGATGGATCAAAATCGTGCGTGCGGATAGCTGGCGAGACATCAGCCGCGTTCGTAACGTTGGATGGACTGAAGCAGGGGGATGCGCTCTCCAACCTACTGTTTAACATCGCTCTTGAGGGTGCAGTACGAAGAGCAAACGTCGAATGAAACGGTACGATCATCACGAAATCTCACATGCTTCTTGGTTTTGCGGACGACGTCGATATCATCGGTATCAACCGTAAGGCCGTGGAGGAGGCTTTCGTACCTTTTAAGAGAGAAGCAGCAAGATTGGGACTTGTCATTAACTCTGCCAAAACGAAGTACATGGTAGCTAGCAGAGAGCGTGGGAGTCCTCGTGGTGTTGGTGCTGAGGTGGAGATAGATGGGGAACGATTTGAAGTGGTTGACGAATTCGTTTATCTTGGTACGCGTGTGACATGTGACAACGATATGAGCCGTGAAGTGAAACGACGAGTTGCAGCTGCGAACAGGGCTTTCTACGGACTGCGTAACTAGCGAAGGTCCCGTAGTTTGCAAATTCGCACAAAACTCTCGCTTTATAGGACGCTGATACTCCCGGTGGCTCTTTACGGACATGAAGCATGGACGCTGAAGGAAGCTGATCGACGAGTGCTCGGAGTTTTTGAGCGTAAAGTTCTGCGATCGATACTTGGCGGTAAATTGGAAGGTGGAATATGGCGCAGACACATGAATCACGAGTTGTACCAGGTATACAAACATGCTGATATAGTGAAGGTAATACAGCGGGGCAGGCTTCAGTGGGCTGGACACGTAGCCAGGATGACTGACGAGAGAGCCGCCAAAACTATCTTCATTAGAGAACCAGGAAGAGGCCGTCGACTCCGTGGTAGGCCTCGCACGCGGTGGATGTGCGCGGTGGAAGAAGATGCACGATCTGCTGGTGTGCGGGGAGACTGGAGAACGGCTGCCCAAGACAGAAGAAGCTGGACATCTCTAATTCGTTCGGCCCTAGACCGGTGAACGGTCCGTTAGCTAAAATAGAGAAAGAAATAGGTGGGGAGCCCACCCAGGAGACCTTATAAGGCTTTACCAAACAACGATATTGTCTGTAATTGAGTACGGGTGCAGACCACAGCAAACACACATTTGATCAAACTGGAGCGAATACAATATCGTTGTTTGCGTTCGCCTTAGGTTCCATGCAATCGACCAATACGATGAGTTTGGAGGTCTTAGCTGGAGTACTACCATTGAAAAACCACTTCTGGAGCCTGTCTTCTCGTATTCTTATCAAATGTGAGGTCTTGAACCGTCCTGTGATTCGATGCTGAGTGCCAGAGAGAGACAGATGAGAAGAACCGTGCCAGGAGCCGCATGCTCACTGCGGCTACGCGTCAGAACAGAGAGAGGTACAGGGTGGCAAGAGCTGCCGAAAATAGAACCCACCGTCGGAAGAAGCGCGAGTACGAGGAGCAGGTGCTCGCCAGCGTAGAGGACAGCTATGCTGAAAACGACGTGCGGAGATTCTATAGAACTGTCAACAGAGTCAGAAGCAGGAATTTCCTTGTGCCGGTCATGTGTTATGACAAGGACGGCAACCTGCTTACTGATAAACCGACGGTTGCAGCCAGGTGGAAGGAGCATTTTCAGGCGCTATTGAACGGTGAAGAGCCGGATGAGCAGAGCAGGAACAGGATGACGATTATGAGTGACGAACAAGCTGTGGAGCCACCGATACAGGAGGAGGTAAACAAGGCGACTAGTGAGCTGAAAAACGGCAAGGCCGCTGGGAAGGACGGTATTCCGGCCGAACTTCTAAAAGCGGGAAGCGAGCGGCTGCACTATGTGATCCACCAGCTAATACTAAGAATCTGGGCGGACGAACAAATGCCGAACGACTGGTTGGAAGGCCTCATATGCCCTATCTATAAGAAGGGCCATCGATTGCATTGTGGCAACTATCGAGGGATAACGTTGCTCAAATCCGCATATAAAGTTCTCTCCCGTATCCTGTCCTTCATATTGAGACCGCTAACGGAATCTTTTGTTGGCGAATACCAGGCTGGTTTTCGACAAGGGCGTTCCACGACGGATCAAATTTTCACCCTGCGACAGATCCTCGATAAGTTCCGGGAGTACAACTTATCGACTCACCATCTGTTTGTGGACTTCAGGGCGGCATACGACTCAGTGAAAAGAAACGAGCTGTGGCAGATCATGCTGGAACACGGTTTTCCTACGAAACTAATAAAGCTGAGTCGTATGACACTGGATGGATCAAAATCGTGCGTGCGGATAGCTGGCGAGACATCAGCCGCGTTCGTAACGTTGGATGGACTGAAGCAGGGGGATGCGCTCTCCAACCTACTGTTTAACATCGCTCTTGAGGGTGCAGTACGAAGAGCAAACGTCGAATGAAACGGTACGATCATCACGAAATCTCACATGCTTCTTGGTTTTGCGGACGACGTCGATATCATCGGTATCAACCGTAAGGCCGTGGAGGAGGCTTTCGTACCTTTTAAGAGAGAAGCAGCAAGATTGGGACTTGTCATTAACTCTGCCAAAACGAAGTACATGGTAGCTAGCAGAGAGCGTGGGAGTCCTCGTGGTGTTGGTGCTGAGGTGGAGATAGATGGGGAACGATTTGAAGTGGTTGACGAATTCGTTTATCTTGGTACGCGTGTGACATGTGACAACGATATGAGCCGTGAAGTGAAACGACGAGTTGCAGCTGCGAACAGGGCTTTCTACGGACTGCGTAACTAGCGAAGGTCCCGTAGTTTGCAAATTCGCACAAAACTCTCGCTTTATAGGACGCTGATACTCCCGGTGGCTCTTTACGGACATGAAGCATGGACGCTGAAGGAAGCTGATCGACGAGTGCTCGGAGTTTTTGAGCGTAAAGTTCTGCGATCGATACTTGGCGGTAAATTGGAAGGTGGAATATGGCGCAGACACATGAATCACGAGTTGTACCAGGTATACAAACATGCTGATATAGTGAAGGTAATACAGCGGGGCAGGCTTCAGTGGGCTGGACACGTAGCCAGGATGACTGACGAGAGAGCCGCCAAAACTATCTTCAGTAGAGAACCAGGAAGAGGCCGTCGACTCCGTGGTAGGCCTCGCACGCGGTGGATGTGCGCGGTGGAAGAAGATGCACGATCTGCTGGTGTGCGGGGAGACTGGAGAACGGCTGCCCAAGACAGAAGAAGCTGGACATCTCTAATTCGTTCGGCCCTAGACCGGTGAACGGTCCGTTAGCTAAAATAGAGAAAGAAATAGGTGGGGAGCCCACCCAAGAGACCTTATAAGGCTTTACCAAACAACGATATTGTCTGTAATTGAGTACGGGTGCAGACCACAGCAAACACACATTTGATCAAACTGGAGCGAATACAATATCGTTGTTTGCGTTCGCCTTAGGTTCCATGCAATCGACCAATACGATGAGTTTGGAGGTCTTAGCTGGAGTACTACCATTGAAAAACCACTTCTGGAGCCTGTCTTCTCGTATTCTTATCAAATGTGAGGTCTTGAACCGTCCTGTGATTGAAAATTTTGAAAGGTTAATCGAACTCAATTCTCAAACCCGTTTTATGCATTGTATTTCAATCACATGTCCCAAAATATTAACCCTTCTTCGAATATTCCAAATCGAGTCAACTTATCAAATACTTCTGATTCTACTGTGTTTCTCGATACATCCATGATAGAAGAAGCTCGTGGAATCCCGGATCACTTACGCGTGCAGCAGATCCCCAAAAATTTTTCCAATAAATATCGGAACATTAACTGCGACAATATGTTTTACACTCACATTCTGTGCCGAACACGCATCAGTATCGGATGTGTTTGGTGATCGCTCCGATAGAATATAAAACAAAAGACGCGCGAGCAAGTGTTGGCATTGTTTGCCTGGTCGAGTGAAGGTTCAAGTTCGCCCGCCTTTGTGCAACTGTTTCGCATCGTGGCTGTTTGCTGGTGCGTAAGCCGATTTGGCTGCTAAGTGATTTGTGCTACAGCAGTGGACGAGAATCTCAACACAAAGGAGGGAAAAGAAGAAGCCAACAGTTGACAGCGAGTTGTGTCGCTGTGCTGAGTGATCACACACCCGGCTCGCTGCTGGTGGCTGTTTGGAGCTGCTGTATTGGTGCTGCTGGCTGTAACGGCTGCAGCTTCGACCGTTCGGACAACCAACCCTGCTGAAAGGAGAAGTAAAGAGGTACGTGTTCTGTCGGCGCCAGTGCGCTAGATTTAGCGCGATGGATGTAGATCCCTCGCCTTCCTCTTAGAGCACAGGTTGGGCAACGGTTGCTCTTTGATTTAATAGAGCTTCTTCCCTCGCCACGTTTGATTTTGGGAGACTTCAACTCTCATGGTGTGGCTTGGGGTTCCCCCTACAATGATAACCGCTCCTCTTTAATCTATAACCTTTGCGATGACTTCGACATGACTATTTTGAACAACGGTGAAATGACACGTATCCCGAAACCTCCAGCGCGCCCAAGCGCTTTGGATCTATCCTTATGTTCGACGTCGCTACGGTTGGATTGCACATGGAAGGTAATCCTCGATCCTCACGGTAGCGACCATCTGCCTATTCTTATTTCAATTACTAACGGTTCAACTCGCATGCGACCAATTGACATTCCGTATGACCTCACACGGAATGTCGATTGGAAGTTATACGAGGAAATGATTTCAAAAGCGGTCGAGTCGATTCAACATCACCCACCACTTGAAGAATACAACCTCTTCGCGGGCTTAATCCTCGACGCCGCGTTGCAAGCCCAAACGAAGAAATATCCCGGTGTAACGATCAAAGAGCGGCCTCCAACTCCGTGGTGGGACAAAGAGTGCTCCGATGTCTACACGCAAAGATCCGACGCGTTTTTGGCCTTCCAGAAGGGAGGTATACCCGACGACTATATACGGTATTCGGAACTTGATACCAAGCTTAAAAGCCTGGCTAAAGCAAAAAAACGCGGATATTGGCGTCGGTTCGTGAACGAGACGTCGAGGGAGACATCGATGAGCACTCTTTGGAACACAGCCCGAAGAATGCGGAATCGCGTAACGGTCAACGAAAGCGAGGAGTCTTCAAGTCGGTGGATATTTGATTTTGCCAGGAAAGTATGTCCGGACTCTGTTCCTGCGCGAAACTTTGTTCGCGATACGTCTCCGGGTCACGACGCGATAGAATCACCTTTTACGATGGCAAAATTTTCAGTTGCCCTCCTGTCCTGTAACAATAACGCACCTGGGTTAGATAGAATCAAATTCAACTTGTTGAAGAATCTACCCGGCAATGCCAAGAGGCGCTTGTTGAACTTGTTCAATAAGTTCCTGGAGCAAAACATTGTACCGCAGGATTGGAGGCAAGTGAAGGTGATCCTGATCCAAAAACCAGGGAAACTAGCTTCTGATCACAACTCTTATAGGCCGATTGCAATGCTATCCTGTATCCGGAAATTGATGGAAAAAATGATACTCCGTCGTTTAGACCACTGGGTCGAATCAAATGGTCTACTATCAGATACTCAATTTGGCTTCCGCCGTGCCAAAGGGACGAATGATGTCTTGCGTTGCTTTCAACAGATATTCAGCTGGCGTATGCTCGCAAAGAACAAATGGCGTCTGCGTTCTTTTGATTCCGTTTCTATTGACATTCTTTCGGGTAAACTTCACCAACAAGGATTTTCTCCAATTTTGAACAATTTTTTGCACAATTTGCTGTCCGAAAAGCACATGCATTTTACGCACGGCGATTTGGCAACTTTTCGCATTAGCTACATGGGTCTTCCCCAGGGCTCATGTTTAAGCCCCCTTCTTTACAACTTTTATGTAAATGACATCGACGAATGTCTGGCAAATTCATGCACGATAAGACAACTTGCAGACGACAGTGTAATCTCTGTTACAGGAGCCAAAGCTGCCGATTTGAAAGGACCATTGCAAGATACCTTGGACAATTTGTCTGCTTGGGCTTTACAGCTAGGTATCGAATTCTCTCCGGAGAAGACTGAGATAGTAGTTTTTTCTAGGAAGCATGAACCTGCTCAGCTTCAAACACAATTAATGGGTAAAACGATTTCTCAGGTTTTGGTACACAAATATCTTGGTGTCTGGTTCGACTCTAAAGGCACCTGGGGTTGTCACGTTAGGTATCTGATGAAAATATGTCAACAAAGAGTGAATTTTCGTCGTACAATAACCAAACAATGGTGGGGAGCCCACCCAGGAGACCTTATAAGGCTTTACCAAACAACGATACTGTCTGTTATTGAGTACGGGTGTTTCTGCTTCCGCTCCGCAGCAAACACACATTTGATCAAACTGGAGCGAATACAATATCGTTGTTTGCGTATCGCCTTGGGTTGCATGCAGTCGACCCATACGATGAGTTTGGAGGTCTTAGCTGGAGTACTACCATTGAAAAACCGCTTCTGGAGCCTGTCTTCTCGCATTCTTATCAAATGTGAGGTCTTGAACCGTCCTGTGATTGAAAATTTTGAAAGGTTAATCGAACTTAATTCTCAAACCCGTTTTATGCATTGTATTTCAATCACATGTCCCATAATATTAACCCTTCTTCGAATATTCCAAATCGTGTCGACTTATCAAATACTTCTGATTCTACTGTGTTTTTCGATACATCCATGATAGAAGAAACTCGTGGAATCCCGGATCATTTACGCGTGCAGCAGATCCCCAAAATTTTTTCCAATAAATATCGAAACATCAACTGCGACAATATGTTCTACACTGACGATCACTTCTTGATGGGTCCACTGGCTTCGGTATTTTCAATAACAATTTAACCGTCTCCCATAAGCTTGATAATCCTGCTTCTGTTTACGTCGCAGAATTGGCTGCAATTCAGTACACCCTAGGGATTATCGAAAAAATGCCCACTGACCATTATTTCATCTTTACGGACAGTCTCAGTTCCATTGAGGCTCTCCGATCGATGAAAGATGTTAAGCACTCTCCGTATTTTCTGGGGAAAATACGGGAACATCTGAGTGCTTTATCCGAAAAATCGTATCAGATTACCTTAGCGTGGGTCCCTTCTCACTGCTTGATACCGGGCAATGAGAAAGCCGACTCTTTGGCTAAGGTGGGCGCAACAAACGGTGGAATTTATGAAAGACCAATTGCCTTTAATGAATTTTTCTCATTTGTACGTCAAAATACGATCATCAGTTGGCAAAATGCTTGGACCAAAGGGGAACTGGGAAGGTGGTTACATTCCATAATCCCCAAAGTGTCGACGAACCCGTGGTTCAAGGGGTTGGATGTAGGTCGGGATTTCATTTGCGTGATGTCCCGGCTTATGTCCAATCACTATAGATTTGACGCGCATCTCCGTCGTGTTGGGCTCGGGGAGAGTGGTATCTGTGCCTGTGGTGAAGGTTATCACGACATAGAGCACGTTGTTTGGTCATGCCCTGTACACCGTGACGCCAGGTCTAGATTAATAGCTTCCCTGCAGGCCGAAGGTAGGCAGCCGGCTGTTCCTGTTCGTGATGTCTTGGCGAGCCGTGACCTATCCTACATGTCCCTTATATACGTTTTCCTGAAATCCATCCACGCCCCAGTTTAGTCCTACCCCCTTCCGCCTGCATCCAGCCTAACGACAAGAACACGTTAAGACCCCGGATCCGGAAACAGCAATCAGACCCGCACGATACTCTCAAGGCCCGAGGAAGACAACCCAATATGCCAGTCCGTAATATCTTGGCCCAGCAGCGGAACATGAGCTTACCTACGGCAATGAAAACCATCATACAGTAAACCAGTGCTTTTAATGCAAAGTATTATAGCTTTAAGTAACATTTAGTTTCAGCTCGTAGTCGGCAGCGAGGATAAAAAATTTGCTTTTAGTTATTAAGATACTTTAGAAAGTAAGCTACCAGATATAATTGGCGCCGGTAAACATTAAATTGTATTTGTGCCGTGTCAAATAAATTATAGATGAAAAAAAAATATGTTTTACACTGACGGATCACTTCTCGATGGGGCCACAGGCTTCGGTATTAGGCATTATTTCATCTTTACGGACAGTCTCGGTTCCATTGAGGCTCTCCGATCGATGAGAGATGTTAAGCACTCTCCGTATTTCCTGGGGAAAATACGGGAACATCTAAATGCTTTATCCGAAAAATCTTTTCAGATTATCTAGTGTGGGTCCCTTCTCACTGCTCGATACCGGGCAATGAGAAAGCGGACGCTTTGGCTAAGGTGGGTGCAACAAACGGTGACATTTATGAAATACCAATTGCCTTTAATGAATTTTTTGCACTTGTATGTCAGAGCACGATCATCAGTTGGCAAAATTCTTGGACCAGAGGGGAACTGGGAAGGTTGTTACATTTAATTATACTCAAGGTATCGACGAATCCGTGGTTCAAGGGGTTGGATGTAGGTCGAGATTTCATTTGCGTGATGTCTCGGCTTATGTCCAATCACCATAGATTTGGCGCGCATTTCCGTCGTATTGGGCCCGGGGAATGTGGTGTCTGTGCCTGTGGTGAAGGTTATCACGATATAGAGCACGTTGTTTGGTCATGCCCTGTACACCGTGACGCCAGGTCTAGATTATAGCTTCCCTCCGGGCCGAGGGTAGAGGGCCAGCAGTCCCTTATATACATTTTCCTGAAATCCATCCATGCCCCAGTCTAGTCCCATTCCTTTTCACCCACATTCAACAAAACGGCAAGAACACGACCTCGATTATGGAATCAGCAACTGAACCCCACACGAATTCACCAGGACCTGAGAACCCGAGGACTACCGTACTTAGTGGCACACACACCATATAGCCACTTGAACACCAGCGAACAACAACAACGAAACATAACACGTAACTAAACCCCGCACAATACCACCAGGACCCGAGGATTACTGCATATTCATAACCATTCGACGAACATCAGACAACCATTTAGCTACAAAACACTGATTGAAAATACATGCTTGTTTTAAGATAGACTTATCAGCTCGTAGTCGGCAGCGCGGATAAAAAATTTGCTTATAGATTTCAAGTCATCAGAAATAATTGGCGCCGTTAAACACTGAATTGTATTTGTTATGTGTCAAATGAACGATATATGAAGAAAAAAAATTACTTGTTTATTTACCTTGAGAAAGGTATTTTGCTGTTTCAAATCGGATATGCTGATGGCAACCTCTGTGCTACCCCAACAGTGGGGGAATAACGGCACTCTGACCACACACCTTGAGAAACAACGCACTGCTACAGAGACATGTGACCAACCGTTCAAGTAATTTGTTCAATCGGAATGCAAATTCGGAAAGCCAGCTACTGGCGCAACCCGCTGCAGCTGCTACTGCTGCCACTACTATCAGTCAATGTTGTGTAGACTGTCCATCCGGTTCACCTTCCGTCTAAAGAATGTAACTAGTTTTACCCGAAACTCTTTTATAACCTAAAGGTGCTTCGAAATAGGCCACACCCATTTGTTCAGTTTTACCATTCCCCAATGTTCTTTAGACGAATTATTCCACAATTCGCATTTGATTTCTGTATCCAGCGAATAAACACCGATGGTGCTCTCACACACGCAACGATTTTAAGTAATTGTACCGTGTTGCGGTTTTTAACATCAAGTGATTTCGTTTGCTCGCTGTTGCGTGTTGCATCATGTTACAACTAAACAGCTGGGAGACGACGACATTCTGTTCATGCTGATTGATTGAATCGACTTCAATTTATTGTTAAGGTTTTCAACAGAACAGGGCAGTTCGTTGTTCAAAATCGGTTATGCTGATCGCAGCCTTTGTGCTGCCCCAACAGTGGGGGGATTAGGTAAATAAATAAATAATAGATCGCAGTTACAAATCTTCTGATCTACCAATACTCGAAATGTGTCATATCCAGAACAAACCAAACACAGTTAACTTCAGAACAGATGTAGATAACCTCAACACCACTTACGCAGACATTCTTCACACATACCAAAACACCACCTTCGCAGATCACAGAAGGCCGAAGCCCTTAACTGGCATATCGAGACGTTTGGTGCTACCTCACTGCTGCTTAGATACGTGATGTGATTTGTTTACTGGCGCAACCCGCTGCTGCTACTTCCGCAATTCGCTACGATGCGGCTAACTAGTTATACTTTTCTATCGACTTTTTTTGGGAAAGGCAGCAAGCGACCAATCAGAGGACGTAATTTTCGTTTCAACAAGGCTTGACAATTTTCAATAGTACAATAGTTCGCAGCATCAATCAACACTTTTCTACATTTTGGTGGATGCGTGTAAAAATTTTCCAATTAATTGCAGCAAGAATCAAGGAAATCGATTGAAAACAAACCGATTCATAAGCATTCAAAAAGGGACAATTTTCGTCCCCTTTTCGTTAATAGTTTTCATATTTACATCCCTATGTGACAGGCTAAAGTAAAACGTAGTTCTACGTCAAAAATATCAAGTTAGTTTTGGAATTGGGAGAAATTTTCCACTTTTACATGTAGAAAGTAAAAATACCTAAACTTTTCTGCTATCGACTGCATATGACACGAAGACTTTTTCCTTCACGTCAATGCTTGCGTCCTCACAGAACAATGACTTTGTGCATACTGGAGGCAAATCAGGAAGATCTGAAGTAAATATGTTGTACAGGACTGGACCCATGACTGAACCTTGAGGCACTCCTGCTCTGACAGGAAATCTATCAGGATTTGAAACCTGTAGAGTTCGAACGGTAAGATATTTTTTTTAAATTTTGATTACAACAACTGAAAAATTGAAAGTTGTCGACTCACCATTTATCGCCCAAAAAATCTGTACTGCCTTTTATTAGTAGGCACATCTGATGAGGTTTCAATGGTGTGTACTTCGGCGACAGTCATAGTTAATCTGTCGCCTTCGAAAAAGAAAATGTCTGCGAGTGGGCAAGTGGGCCAAATTTAACACTTGCCGTAGTTTTTTAATTCTTGCTATACCTTTTGACTCCGGTATCAGCTTGTGCTCCAACAGGTCATAGTCGAGCCTCGAGTCTAGGTCTAACTCGGGCATCATAATATTCTTTGAGACAAGAAAATTGTTCTTCGGCTCTTCATCCCGATATGTTTGGTGCTCTCTATTTGTTTCGTTTTTGTCTACGTCAGCCTAATTGCGGGCTGTGTTGCTAGTATCTCGCAACTCGTTCTGCACCACGACTCTATTTCTGGCTGCCACATAAACATGTCGACTAAGGACTTCCTCCTTGGGCATGTTCCACGGACTCAAGTCGTCCGGACCTCTATTTCCGTGTTTCTTGAACACGATGTAATCAAAATTATTCCCAATTTGAAGCGTATGCTTCTTTAAAAACTCTGCTCCGATTATTCCGTCGTTTGGCAAATTTTCTAATATATAAAATTTGCCGTAATCGTAATTGTACCTGAGGTTCGCACAACGTTGCGGCCGATACCTCAAAAAGTGGTTAAATTCTGTGTATTTACCGGTACATTCAAAAGGTTTACAATGCTTGCATTTATTATATTCGTACATGCACCTGTATCTAAGATCAGGTTTAGCGTAAATTGGACATTCTGCCTAGCCAGCAGCGTTAACATTAAGCACCCTTTGACATCGTAATAGACGCGCTTAGCCACACAAGCGCTGTTTTCTCTTATGTGATTGCACGCGGTCTCCCAATCTGATATTTTTATGTTGCTGGGTTCATCTGTGCACATACGCCAGTCGGCGTCCTGACACAATTCTGCGAAGTCGTCGCTGAAATACTCTTGTGCAAACGGATCTTTTATACCTTGTTTCGGGTAATTTGTATCCCCCCTTCCAGTATATCTTATACTCAAAATATTTCGGTGTCTGCGGTCGCACGAGTGATCGGACCGTCTGTTCATTGATCCATTCTGACCATAATAATTCCGCTGCCTGTTTCTGGCATAGTTCTCCTGATTACGCCAATGTCTAGGAGCGTCGTGATTGATATAACATTGATATAACTAAGCCGATTCCCGCTATATCTTTCATAATTTCTAGTCCTGCGACTTATATGCTTATTTCTTTCGGACCACCTTCTTCTATAACTCGTAACCGTGTGGGTAATTGGGAAAATATTTCTGCTTCTGATACAATGCTTGAGCGCGGCGTTCTGTTTTTCGAGTAATTCTAAGCCACGCAACCGGTTTTCAATATCAGAGATATGCTTGATCTCCTGTTCATAATCTTCTTAGTTATCCAGCAGCTTTTCTAAATTCTGCGCTCCTCTACTTCCCGCGGCTTCTTTAAATAAGCTGTCGTGCAGCCCTGCTATGCAATGTAACCGGAGACTCACTATCATACACGACTTCTCACGTTTGTTTTCGTAGGAGTCGATTTGTCTCTCAATTTCAAGTACTCTTCTTTTGTATTCAGAGAAGATCTCACACACTCCCTGCCTCAACGTCTCTACCTGCTTAATTACCGTTCTTATAGATAAATTTTACCCAAATTACTTTAATAAATTCTGCTTAACCTGTGACCAAGCGTTTGCGTTGATTCGATGTATTGCGGCAGCAGCTCTGCCTTTTAATTTCAATATAACAATATAAACCAGTGAAGCATGTGATACTCCTTCTGGTATTTCTAGGGCAAAATGCTCAATATGGTAAATGAACGCTTCTAGTTCGTCTACCGATCCGTCATATTCTGGGATGCACTTCATGGCATCTCTTTCTGGGAACGTGTACTCCATTTTACAATAAATATTACTCTTCCTGATAAATGAAAATAATCACAAAGTTTCTTTTAAATAATTGTAAATTATTCCCAATTTCTTTCCAAATAATTAAGATTCAATATTGCTGACATTTTATTATAAAAATTACTAGCACTGTAAAATTATCCGTCTACAAAGACAACCGAAAAGGCTCATGTGACCTTCTTTCTCTTTATCATAGGTATCACTAACGATTCTGTTGACCAGATGTGATAACGTAGCGTGACCGACTCTAATCTCTTCGTCGCGCCATCAAAAAATCTGAACACCAAGGTTCGAACCATTCGGTGTCAAAGCTTGAACGTTTATCCTTATTAATTAATTAAACTACTATTATTATTAAGTTTTTTCTGATATTGTTGAGCTAAAATAATCATTTTCGTATAGTGTAATTGAACCAATTTTACAACTAATCAAAAATTGTAAATGTTCAAAAGGGTCGAATCTCGTATATCAATCGACTTAGTTCGACGAGCTAAGCATTTTCTGTATGTGTGTGTATATGTGTATGTATGTATGTAACGATCTCCCAATCTCACTCGACTCGATTTTCTCAGAGATGGTTGAACCGATTTCCATAGAATTTATTGCAAATGAATGATCTAGTTGTCCCATAAGACCCTATTGAATTTTATTGTAATCGGATTTTTAGTTTCTAGGTTATGTATCAGAATGTGAAAATCACAAAACTTCATTTTCTCAGAAACTACACAACCGATTTGAACAAAATTGGCATCAAAAGAACGGGCTTGTTTTTGGAACTATTAGTAAAATAGTTTTATAATGATTGGACATGTAGTCCAAAAGTTATGCAATGCAACGTGTTTCAAAGACTGTTTAAACTCACTCACTTTCCTCAGAGATGGCTGGACCGATTTTCACAAAATTAGTGTCATATGGAAGGTCTTGTTGCGTCATAAGACCCTATTGAATTTTATTGTTATTGGACTTTAACTTTGTCCGGTATGTATTATAATGGGAAATCAGGCTATGACAGGAAACATACGCATCCTCGATAGCGATACCGATAGCAGTGTAAAAATATATTTTGTAATAATCTTTTATATTTCGCACCCAGCAATTGGATCAACAGGAGCACTTATCGAAATTTTAAATTTTTCCGTAAATTGTTGCCATGGATGAACTCACCGTAAACAAAAAACAATTACTTTCGCGTTCTATTATATCGCATATTATTCCGAGACAAAAAACAAAATTCACTAACCGTAACAGCACGCTCATCCTGAAAGTTCGATCCAGAATAACGGTCTTTTCCTTCACTCGTTGCTCAGCTGAGTTATATTAAACAGTAAATTACGAGGCTTGGATTACACCACAGACGATTTTTACCTTTCTCCTAGAAAGATATAGCAATCACTTGCAAAACCGAAAGTATAAAAGTGCTCCAAAGGGCCGAATGGCATATATCACTCGACTCAGCTCGACGAGCTGAGCATTTTCTGTATGTATGTGTGTGTGTGTGTGTGTGTGTGTGTGTGTGTGTGTGTGTGTGTGTGTGTGTGTGTATGTGTGTGTATGTGTGTGTATGTGCAGATTTTTATTCTCACTCACTTTCCTGACAGATGGCTGAACCGATTTTCATGAAATTAATTACAAATGAAAGGTCTTGGTGTCCCATAAGATCCTATTAAATTTTATTGTAATCGGATTTATAGTTTAGAGGTTGTGTATCAAAATGTAAAAATCATGAAACATCATTAATTCAAAAACTACACAACCGATTTGAACAAAATTGATTTCAAATGAACGCGCTACCTTACTTTTTAATTTTATAAAGATTGTACTTGTGGTTCAAAAGTTATGAAAAGAAACGTGTTCTGAAGACTGTTTAATCTCACTCATGTTTCTCAGAGATGGCTGGACCGATCTTAATAAAATGTGTCAAATAGAAGGTCTAGTTGCCCCATAAGACCCTATTGATTTGTTTTGCAATCGGAATATTACTTTGCCTGTTATGTTTAAAAATGTGAAATCCAGCTATGCAAAGGAACATATTCCGACGACTACTTGGACTCACTCACTTTTCTCAGAGATGGCTGACCTGATTTCAACAAAATTAGTGTCAATTAATAAGTCTAGCTGCCTCATAACACCCCATTGAATTTTACTGTAATCGAACTGTAACTTCGCCTGTAATGTACCGAAATGTGAAAATCACGAAACTTCATTATCTCAGAAACTACACAACCGAATTGATTAACATTATTATCAGACGAGCGGACTAGTTAAGCGTTAACCGATGAATTATGATTTAACACGGGGTTTCAAAGTTTGGCTGTTTAGCAGAAATACGTTCCCATTATTTCATTATAATCGAACTTAAGCAACCGTTAGGTATTAAATTGTTAATAAAACAACGAAAGTCTATTACCTCAAAAATTGCATTACTTATTTGAAAATAACTAGTGTCATACGAACGAGTCATCTCTCGAACATACAAATAACAAACTTCATAACAATTTGATATGTGGCTCAAAAGTTATGGAAAGAAAAGAACTTCAAAGACTATTTCAAACTATACCTACTTTATCCATATATGTGGTCTCAACATAATTTAAATGTGGTATCGTACTATTTGAACGTTCCAAATTCATTGATTCCTTGCGATGTGTTTAAAGTCTGCAAATGCACGACGAATCGGCCATAGGATATGATCAAAGTCAAATAACAAATCGTTTGAAATGATTGGTTTTATCGAAATGACAACGTCCTCGATTTTTGGCTTCTGTACATCGCCTTAATTCTGAATATATCGTATTGGGTGGTATTCGGTCATTTTCAGCAGACTTTCTGGCATCAATCTGACACCGGAAATACCCATATTGGGAGATATGTAGTTATTTTGGTTGTTTTCCACAAACTAAAAGTGGTCGTCTTTAAATTAAAAATGGTGTCCAGGGTCAATGTTTGGTTTCTATGCATCATCTCGATTACGGAAATATCCACATTGATTATTATTCGGTCGTTTTCGACTGCTTCCTAGAAGTTGCCATTTAGCCATTCAAAATGGTGCCTGGGGTCAATTGTTGGCTCATTGCATCATTCATTCATCAATCTTCTTCATTCTTTTCACAAACCGGAAGTCGCTATCTTGGATTTAAAAATGGTATTTAGGATAATTTTTGGCCTCTGAGCGTCATTCTGACTGAAAGTTTTTAGAAGCAACAAATATGTCCATAATGGTTCGACGCCCCTTCCCCTTCTGGAGGCACATGTTCCTAGGAAACAGCCGAAAATGATCGAATAACACCCAATACCGGAAGTCGCCATCTTAGAATTCAAAATGGTATCTGTGGCCGATTTTAACTCCTGTGTATCATTCTTGATCCGGATATTGTTATATTGGGTGGAAATCAGCCATTTTTGGCTGTTTTCCAGAAACCGGAAGCTGCCATCTTACAATCCAAAATGTTGCCTGAAGTCGATTATGGAACATATTTGTTTCCTTTAAAAACATTCACCTGCCAAATTTGGTTCCATTTAGTTGATTAGTTCTCGAGATGTGCAGAAATTTGTGTTCCATTTGTATGGAACCCCTACCTGCCAGAAAAGGGAGGGGTGTCGAACCAGCAAGCCGGGAAAAATGCGTTTTCATGTAATTTCATAACACTGCTTCTTACGAGATGGGACTATATGTTTGGATGTTTTCCCGAAGTTTTTCGGAACAAAGTAATTGAGTTTATTTATTGTTACGAAACTTCGCATAGTTAGCTACCATTTCCGCTTATTAACTCAATTTTGATGAGAATGCAAATGGGATGGACTTGCTATGCGCGGCAGTATACTGCAGAGAGATAAATTGCAGTCCTAAGCTAAACCGATTTCCACTACTGTTCCTGGCCACTTCTAACCAGTTCCAGGTGGTGCAAATATCACACGCGCAATGCACAGCACTTCCGCGACAAAATATAAGCGTTTCTGCCTGAAACTTTTCAAACCAATTTTCTCCTCAGATAGAATCGAATGACGAATTCGTCCAACTTCGGAGTTTTCTCCAGATATATATTTTCTTTTTTTTCCTTTTTTATGCCTTTTCACTCAACTCCTTTGTTTTCACTACACTCGAGCCTCTTCTAGGCTGCTGTCCTGACAATCTCTCCGTTATCCGTTAAAGGTTTCTTGAAAAGCACGACGGACGCAACAGGTTTCAAATGGTGACGTTTTGCCCTTCTCCTAGAAAGGTATAGCAATCACTTGCAAAACCGAAGATATAAAAGTGCTCCAGCATATATCACTTGACTCAGCTCGACGAGCTGAGCATTTTCTGTATGTGTTTGTGTGTGTGTGTGTGTGCAGATTTTCATTCTCACTCACTTTTCTCGGAGATGGCTGAACCGATTTTCATGAAGTTAATTGCAAATGAAAGGTCTTGTAGTCCCTTCTTGCATATGAAAGGTATTGTTTTCGACTTTTCCTAGAAGTTGCCATTAAGCAATTCAAAATGGTGCCTGAGGTCAAATGTTAGCTCATTGCATCATTCTGGTTCCAGAGATACTCATATTGGATGGTATTTGGTTATTTTAGGCTGTTTTCACAAACCGGAAGTCGCCGTCTTGATTTTCAAAATGGTATTCATGATAATTCCTGGCCTCTGAGCGTCATTTTGGTTGAAGAAACACCTATATTGGGTGTTATTCGATCACATTCGGCTGTTTCCCAGGAACCGAATCCAAAATGGGGTCTGTGGTCGTTTTCAGCTGCTGTGTGCAGATCCGAAGATACTCATGTTATTTGGAGACAATTTCTGGATTTTAAACGTCGTACTGGTTAAAGAAACACTCGTATTGGGTGGTATTTGGTCAACCGGATGTTGCAATCTTACAATTCAAAATGTTGCCTGAGGTCGATTATGGAACATATTTGTTACCACTAAAAACATTCACCTACCAAATATGGTTCCATTGAGTTGATTAGTTCGCGAGATGTGCAGAAATTTGTGCAGAAACATGTATTTCCAGAAAAGGGAGGGGCGTCGAACTATTATGGACATATTTGTTACCTCTAAAAACATTCACATATCAAATTTGGTTGTATTTTCTTGATTGGTTCTTGAGATGTGCAAAATTTGTGTTTCATTTGTATGGGACCTCTCCCTAATAGAAAAGGAAGGGGTGTCAAACCATTATGCACATATTTGTTACCTCTAAAGCATTCACCTGCCAAATTTGGTTCCATTTAGTTGGTTAGTTCTCGAGATGTGCAGAAATTTGTGTTTCATTTGTATGGCACCCCTCCCTTCCAAAAGAAGGAAGGGTGTCAAAACATTATGGACATAGTTTTTACCACAAAAACATTTACCTGCCAAATTTGATTCCATTTAGTTGATTAATTCTCGAGATGTGCAGAAATTTGTGTTTCATTTGTATGGAACCCCTCCCTTCCAGAAAGGGGTGTTCAACTATTATGGACATATTTGTTACGCTTTGAAACATCCACATGGCAAATTCAGTTTCACTTGCTTTGTTTGTTTTTGAGTTGTGCAGAAATTTATGTTTCATTTGTATGGGACTTTTGGTAAAAAAAAAATTTTGGTAGATATTACCCCTTAAAAGAAGCCCATAGTGCGGCTCCAACAACCTTTTCCAACCGTTACTGACTGGGAGCTGAACTCAGGAGTTGGACTTCGCGCTATATTTGATCCGCACCGCTGCTGTGATAGTGTTAACCATCTTCTCATCTCTGCCGGTTATTAATCTCTCGGAGTTATAAGCGCTTGGTGGGATCGAGGATCGCAATTGATGACGTCACTGGCTTGAGTGCTGCTGAGTTGCGCACAGGAGGGATGTTCATCTTCGATACAACTTGTAGACACTGTTACTACTTCTTATTATTCTTGACTGATTTTTCGTTTGTATTCTGTAATTGAAAACTCAGTACCACCGTACTTTGGGTGGGGTTTTTTTTTGTCAGCTCAAGTCGGATTTTCCCAATCATCACTTCATTGAGACTATGTCAGTTGAAGTTTAATAAATGAAAATAAATAAACAATTCAAAATGGAATTGATTATAAAACCATTAACATTTGTTTTTGGCGTTTATTTAGTTTTGAATATTTCATATGCTAAATTTTATTTTATTTTATTTATTTGTTCACAAACCTTGTACTGTAAGGAAAAACCTTTTAATTTACTACAATTCGATATTTTATAGTAGAATAACTTAAGTTTCTGATGGTAACGAATATTTCTTAGGTATTATTTTTTTTAACTTCTCCCATTATTGAACCATGCTGTACATTCACGACGGAATCCATTTAAGGATCGTATATTTTCGAGCTCAGAAGGTAGCAGATTCCAAAAAACAATGCCCTGCACGAACAGAGTATTTTTATAATGTGATGTTTGAAATATAGGAAGTAAAAAGCTTCTGGTACGACTGCTTCGTAAGGAATGAATCTTTTCTCTTAAGTATGGAGGTGATGATGTGTTTATAATTTTGAATAACGTTAAACATGATCGTAACTTAAAGAAGTCATAAAACCTATAACCAATCAATTTCTGTTGGAGATGAGATACTCTAGAAAACCTCGACAATCCAAAAACCAACCGAACACAACAATTTAGTGCAATACGCAACCTTTCCAACGCTGAAACTGAAGCATTTAATAGAAAAACATCTCCATACAAAAAGTGAGGCAAGATAAGAGCTTTAAATAGCTTCAGTTTTATAGCAGTTGACATAGAACTTAAAGACAGTTTTAGAACTCTAAGTCCATTATAATTTTAGCACACTGACTACTTATATGACTCTTCCAATTAAAATCGTTTTGCACCATGAAGCCTTTAGAAACATATTCTATGACATCGTTACCTAGGATAATTGCAGGGAGATTGTTAATATTACGATTTCGGGAGATTGGCATCACCTTGGTTTTTGAAGGATTCATTGGTAAAAAGGTCACGTGAATAAAAATAAATTTGAACGTCATCGGCAAACAACCCTTACTCTTATTTACAACCTAACGGTTTTTCAAGATACCAAATCGTTGATAAACATAGAGAAAAGCAGTGGCCCAAGGATTGATCCTTGCGGCACCCCTGACAAAATTTCAATTTGGTTTGAGAAACAACCATCCGTAGTAACTACCTGAGATCGTGATGTCAAATATGATTGTATAAGCTGCACAGCGGCTCTATTAAACATGAACTGGGTTGACAATTTCTTTAGAAGCTTAACGTGAGAAACCCTGTCAAAAGCCTTCGAGAAATCTACAAGCAGCAAGAATGCTATAGCTTTTTTGTCAATAGCAGCATGAATATCATCATGTATTTTAAGGAAGGCGGTTGTAGTACTGTAACCTCTGCGAAAACCGGATTGCTCAGGACACATCAACCTTATGTCATGTACGAAATCATTAATTTGAAGCTTCAAATTTTTTTTCTAAGACTCAGGCGAATGAATTTAATCGGAACATCATCGAGACCAGTAGTATCAGATTTGATTGAAAAAACAGGCAACATAACATCATTATCGTCAACAGAAGAAAACTTAAACCATTTTCGTTCAATGTAGGCACCGGAAGAACACTCCCGTCAAGTGTTAAGTTCGACGCAAAGTATTTATTGATTTCGTCATTCGCGTGGTTTAATCGCTAATCCGCTCTGGTTTAATCGCTAATCCGCGAAGTTGGTACAACATTAGTAGCTTTCAACCTACTCATATGATAAATGGGGCTAAATCTAACTACGTAGAATAGATTCTTCAAATAATAACAAGCAGCTTTGTTGTTATTATTTGAAGAATCTATTCTAATGGAAACGTAGTTAGATTTAGCCCCATTTATCATATGAGTAACCTTATTACGTAATCTTTTGTATTGAGCGTGATTCTCATCAGTTCATCCAGAGCTCATACGCTAAATTTCTATCAATAATTGCATTCGAAATGTCTCTATTGAACCACGGATTTTTTCTGAGTTTACTATAACGAATTGGTACAAAAGTTTCATGTAAGTCGGAGATTATACTGTTAAAAAAATCAACCGCAATATCGGGATCATCTATACTATCAAATTGTGCTCAATCAACGAGACTGATAGCACTCAACAGACTTTGCATGTTTACATTATTATAATCACGGTATGTACGTGTATCTGCACATCGAGAGCGAGATATTTCAATAGACGAAAAAACGATATCATGATTCGAAAAGACTGGAGATGATACCTAATGAACTTTATTCATAAACTGTACATTAGATGTGAAAAATAAATCTATTTGGGAAGAACCGTTGGGATGGAAATGAGTAGGTTCCGTATTTATACAAGTTAATCCATAACTTTCAGTGACACTCTTCAGTCTATAAGTTTATTAGAAGTCGCCAACGATTACAGTGTTATGATAATTCAATGAGTACTCTGTCAATTTGTCGGATAAAAGGTCTGAGCAGTCCGAACAAGGAGGGTTATGAAATGTTCCTAAAAGAAATTTATTGTGGTTGTAGTTTACTTCAAGTAACTAATACATACTCGGTGATATTTGAATATTGGACTCCTACTAGAAGCTCAGATGATGATAATAATTTACATCTCGTGTCATTTTGTGTAGTAAATACGAATACCACCACCACGGCAATATTTTCTATCGTTGCGTATCATATTGTAGCCATCAACCTTTATAAACTTATTTGGTATGTTCAGTTTCAGTAACACAAACAGTATCTATTTTACTTTCAGAAAAACATATTTTAAATCCATCGAATTTGGTAAGCTGTCGTGCACACAAACTTTGAACATTAACATGACAAACGTTGAGTTTGTTTGAATTCAACACACAGTTCATCACAGCACGAGAGATGATTGAATCGGGGACGGGACACGAGGCATATGGACGCTAGGCATATGGATGTTAGGCATAGTATGCTAGGCATACAGACGCGAGGCATAATGGATGTGAGGCATAATGGATACGAGGCATACTGCCACAAGGCATAACGGACGCGAGGCCGAATGGACGCGAGGCCGAATGGACGCGAGGCCGAATGGACGCGAGGCCGAATGGACGCGAGGCCGAATGGACGCGAGGCCGAATGGACGCAAGGCCGAATGGACGCGAGGCCGAATGCGATGTTGTACGATCGCATGAGATCCAATTATGTAGTTCAGGTGTTATTATATTCCTAAAGAGTTTAAGTTGGGTATAATACCTTTCTTGAAATCATGCGGCGAAGACGCATAATCGAGGGCAAGGAAACGAGGCGGCACTAAGCCGCCGTGGTTTCCGCAGTCCGAGCCGGCCGCCGACCCGCCGTCGGAAGCGGCGGCCTCTCGCACCCAAACGACTGATCTACTGGTTTGCTAGGTCTACTCAAACAGAGTTTTTTTCCCTTAGTTAAGTCCGAACGAGCGGTAGCGAGTAAGGACAGCATTCGCTCGGACAGCGAGTCGGCCGAAGGCCGCGAGTGTATTGCTTTTCAAATGACACTTTGAAGCGAAATACATGTTATCGAATGCTGTGTTGATGATGACGATAATAACACATTCCATATCACTTCCCCTTGGCCTTGTGTCCATTCGGCCTCGCGTCCATTCGGCCTCGCGTCCGTTCGGCCTCGCGTCCATTCGGCCTCGCGTCCATTCGGCCTCGCATCCGTTCGGCCTCGCGTCCATTCGGCCTCGCGTCCATTCGGCCTCG
Source organism: Wyeomyia smithii (assembly GCF_029784165.1). Lineage (NCBI taxonomy): Eukaryota > Metazoa > Arthropoda > Insecta > Diptera > Culicidae > Wyeomyia > Wyeomyia smithii. The sequence goes on from NC_073695.1 coordinate 149,927,715, forward strand.
CGTCCATTCGGCCTCGCGTCCATTCGGCCTCGTGTCCATTCGGCCTCGCGTCCATTCGGCCTCGCGTCCATATGCCTCGTGTCCGTATGCCTGCCGTCCATTATGCCTAGCGTACTATGCCTCGCGTCCGTATGCCTCGCGTCTGTATGCTTAACGGGGTGTCATCGATTGAATCTACTTTGTTTGACCGGGCATTTCCTTGGTTAGCTAGCATTAGAAGAAATCATAATTCGGCAGAGAAAAATATGTACAGTATGGGACAAATTAGGTAAATTAAAATTAGATTTGAATAGTGAACGAAATTTCATTAACTTACAATGCATTTTCATACAAATATTTCTTAGCAAATTTTCGTGACTCATACGGAGTATAGATATAATTCAGTTAAATCACCATCAGCAGCAACAAACAGCACCAACCCAGCAGTCGCAGCAGCAGCATCACCATCTCCAACAACAACCGTAGTTCCTATCCTCCAGTTCAACGGACGACCCGTATTTTAACTGTTCCATTGATGATTATAACTTTCAGGAAGAAAGAAAACAAGGATATCGAAGGAAAGGCAAACACGGAATTAACTGGGAAGGAATCTAATGCATCAAAAACACAATTAATAATTTTTTCTTACCAAGAGTTTCTTTTCTAAATCCCACCAATAATCATGTTGTTAAGATGAACGGTGCAATCTTAAATTGGTCTGACCAAGTTAAATATTTAGGGATAATTTATGATGAAAATCTTACCTTCAAGGAGCACATTGAGAATATCCAAACAAAGTGCAATACATATATAAAATGTTTGTATCCTCTTATCAACAGAAATTCTAGACTTTGTCTCAAGAATAAACTGTTAATTTACAAACAAATATTTAAACCAGCAATGTTATATGCAGTCCCCATCTGGACAAATTGTTGTACAACCAGAAAAAAGATGCTTCAAAGGATCCAGAACAAACTTCTGGAAATGATATTGAAGCGTCCTTGCGTTTGATATTGAAGCGTCCTGGTTTAGCATGATATTGAAGCGTCCTGGTTTAGCACGAATGAACTACACAGGCTTACTAATGTGGAAACATTAGAAAATATGTTAAACCAAATTAAGTTTCGACAAAAATCGTTGCAATCCTCAATTAAAACGATTAGCTCACTTTATAGTCAGTAAGATAGGTGTAAGATTAGATTAAGGTTCTATTTTAAATTCCTTTTTTTTTCTTGACAAGTAGGTTTACAATTTTCCTACAATTATATTTACCTAAGTGCGGAGGCAATTACAATCTTTTAATGAAATAAAGCTTGAAATATATGTAATAGTGTTGATATGTCACCGTTTGTGGCAGAACACACAATAAAAATTCTGAATAAATATTAGTAAATAATTAATTCATCCTAAAAAAACTGGGAAGGAAATCAAAGAACAGTCGAGAAGCACGGTGTCAAAATTTCGATTATTATCGAATTTTCATGTACTTCTGATTTTGACGTTGACTAACGTCTATATCGAAGTTAGGCCCCTGAATTTTAAAATCTAGTATTTCAACCAGGGAAAACCAGAGAAAAGTGGTCAGGTTTTGAGCGCTTATTTTGCAGTCATCTATAATCAGGTTTTCGAGGTTTTGGCATCAATCGATCAGAAATTCTTTTACGGTTAAATTCATGTAACAAAAACAAACTATTGTTTAAGATACACTATTGAAAAATTGGTAATTAATATCGATTGTCTGTCCCAAGCACAGTCGACACTAACGGATACAATCGATCTGACTTTGTTGTTATTGTTGTTGTCACTTTCTGTTTCCGATGTTTATGCTGCTGCTAGCGGAAAAAACCTTGCAAATATGCATCTTTTTGTTGGTGTTAATTTTACGACAGCGGCCGGCGCCCCATCATTCTGATTTCAAAACCGCACCAGTGACATGCGGACGCTAGGTGATAGCAGCTGAAAGGAGGAAATACAAAAGAGTACCGCTAATCTCGTGCCGGTTTCACCCGTAATGCTGGTGGCTTTAGTATTAATTGGCTACTGCAAAACACTTAAATGGCTGGAATTCTGGACGGACTAACCAGGAAACTATAATCGGCAACTGGCACCTTTTGGTGCCTCGAAATTTTGGTACAGAAGCGGCTAATTGAATTTTCTGTTTTACCAAATGCTGCTGCTAGCGGAAAAAACCTTGCAAAAATGCATGTTTGTGTTGGTGTTAATATTACGACAGCGGCCGGCGCAGCTTTCAAGAAACATTTGTCTCTACCATTCCATCATCTATGTAGCCCCTCCTTCTTTCTAATTATCTGACGAAGCCTTGGTATAAAACGTATCGTTCGAACATTTCACCCCATCAGTTTCATTACTAAGTCGTACCGGTTACATACGGACGCTAGGTGTTAACAGCTAAACGGAGGAAAAACAAAATAGTACCGGTCATCTCGTGCCGGTTTCACCCGTAATGCTGGTGGCTACTGCAAAATACTAAAATGGCTGGAATTCTGGACGGACTAACCAAAAAACAAAAATATAATCGGCAACTGGCACCTTTTGGTGCCTCGAAATTTTGGTACAGAAGCGGCTAATTGAATTTTCTGTTTTACCAAATGCTGCTGCTAGCGGAAAAAACCTTGCAAAGATGCATGTTTGTGTTGGTGTTAATATTACGACAGCGGCCGGCGCAGCTTTCAAGAAACATTTGTCTCTACCATTCCATCATCTATGTAGCCCCTCCTTCTTTCTAATTATCTGACGAAGCCTTGGTATAAAACGTATCGTTCGAACATTTCACCCCATCAGTTTCATTATTAAACCGTACCGGATACATACGGACGCTCGGTGTTAGCAGCTAAAAGGAGGAAAAACAAAATAGTATCGGTCATATCGTGCCGGTTTCACCCTTAATGCTGGTGGCTACTGCAAAATACTAAAATGGCTGGAATTCTGGACGGAAACCAGTAAACAAGAAATCGGCAACTGGCACCTTTTGGTGCCTCGCAGTTTTATAATAGAAGCGGTTAGTTGAATTTTATGTTTTACAATTACTGCTGCTAGCGGAAAAGCATTAACTTCTAGGAGGGGAAAAACAGGAGCGGAAACATGGATTTGTGTTGGAAGGAAAATGTTATAGATAAGGAAAGGGAGGAAAATCGTGCCAAATGACCTATGGTCGAATATCGATCATTTTTGATTTGAATGAAACTTTGCACACGTATTTGGCCTAGCAAACTGAGTATTTTTCACAGATAAAGAGATTTTCTACACCCATGAGGGCGTATGCCTTTTGGCATAGGTTTTATTCGAAGCATTGTAGCCCAGAAACCGTTGTTTGTATCGAAAAACTGTCTGAAAATGAGTTGTAGGGAATTAAAAATGCACCATAAAAAAATATACACTGTACAAAAAAAATTTTTTTTTGACCAAAAGAAATTAAAAATAAACATTAAATTTCAATTTAAAAAAAATGTAATTTTTTTTTTAAGAAACTTGACGTTAATACGCTACTTTAAAAAAAAGTCCAGGATGGAGAAATGGAAAAAAAAAATTTTATGGTAGATTCATTTTTTTATAAAATTCTAATTCAGACATTTTTCAAAACATTTGTATTTTGATGATTTTAAAAGATGCAGAGAGTGATTTTGAATCAAAAAGCTCTTGGTAGTAAACATTCTGAAGGCATCGGTTATCGAGTTATTTCGAATTTAAGCTCGAAAAATTATTAATATTTCGGAAAATACACCATACGTTCATTGGAATGCTTGATCAAAAATATACAATTCATTCTTTGACAACAAAACGATTGGATAAATAACTCAAGCGCTAAACCTTAGCCTACCTTCACGTTCCCCCTTGTCGAATGTTTTATAAAAAAATATGTTTGTCGTGCAACACTACCTGCTTGTTTACTAATAATAACTGTTTGTAAAGTACGCAACCAATAACTACTGGGTCACCTATAATATCTGTTTTTGTATATAAATACGATTGCACTACTCCAGATGTGTTAATAACAGTTTGCATTTTGTGAAGATGAATAAAATGAAAATGGAATACACCAAGCCCAAATGCTGTAAACCCTTTCCTGATCATCGGTGCTCATCAAGCTTACGCAAATTAAACGAAAACGTTATTGCAAAATTAAAAATATTGAACAATCAAGCTCATTTTAATACGTCTTTATCAATTTGTGATTCGTGTAGTTATTGTAATGATAGTCAAGCCACCATTCAACCCTTCGTCGTTTACTATTCAGAATCTGAAACACTTAAGAATATCAGTTTCATCATAATATCGGAAGTACTCCATCATGATACTGTTGCGGTTCAGGTGTTCATTCATTAATGAGCTTTTTGAAAACAACAATAGAATTGAAAAAAGCGATATTAATGTCTGATGGAGCTGCCTCACAATACAAAAATAGAAAAAACTTTGCAAGTCTTTGCAAGTTCAAAACAAAATATAACGTCGATGCAGAGTGGCATTTTTTTGCGACTTCTCATGGTAAAGGCCCATGCGATGCAATTGGTGGCATATTAAAACGAATGGCAGGAAATGCAAGTTTAGCTAAAGAACATGAACATCCCATTACAAGCGCAAAAGATTTGTATGATTGGTCTAATCAGAAAAGTAATGAAAATTAATCAAAAATGTCATTCAGTTGGGTATCATATGACAAATATGAACAAGAAGTAACAGAATGGAGCAATATTTTCAAAAAATCTATAATAATAGCTGCCACACAAAAGTATTACTCTTTTGTTCCGATTTCAGAAAATAAGATACAAACGAAGCTGTTTTCAAAAGATGACGGATCATTTACTTATGATGTATTTAAAATATAAGGTAAAACTAGTTCTGTAAAGTATCTATGTCATAAAAAAATATGTTCCTAAGATAATAAAACTCGAAAATAAATATTTGATTCTCATATATACATTTATATCACTTAGAACATTTAACTCTTTTCTTGAGAACCGTTCGCCCAATCGTTTTGTTGTCAAAGAATGAATTATATATTTTTGATCAAGCATTTCAATGAACGTCTGAGTCACTCCATGCTGCTTTTCACATCGATTCTGATCAGCTATTTCCGATTTAGTTGAAACTTTTCACAGTTGTTCCTTTTTGATACTAAGGTCATTTTATGATGCCCGCTGTTCATGTTGACTCGCGACTGCTGCTTCAAAAGGGCCTATTCAAAATGGTGACTGATAGATAAAAATTTCTATATTAGAAAAACGGCTTGTTTGTTTGAAATGGTGTATTCAGCAAAGTTGTTGATAATAAAATAGTGGTTCTAGAAAAAAATGCACTGTAGAAATTTTTGTTTCTGTGCCTAATTTTCCAAATTGTCACAAAATATTGAATATCTTAAAAAGTACCTTTTTTATGTGCTACCATCTGTCAAAATTTGGTGATGGTAGAATAAATACAAAAAAATTATGAACGGTCAGTATTTCGACATCTTTTGTTTTTTGTCTAACTACACATAACAATGTTGAACATTCATCACTAAGAGCATGATACCAATTCAACGCGCTGTTTTTGTACCATAATCGAATATTTGTATACTGGCCCTGTTGAAATTGAATATGCGTAACTCACCGGCGAGCCCAGTTATTAGAAGGTTGAAAGAAGGAAAACTAAAACGAACACACAAAGTAACTAATTTATACAGCAGGTACGTGTTTATATTAAGTAAATCCAGGTTTAGATAACCGGAAGCCGAGAGATTGCGCAGAGACAGGTTTCTAAAGCTATGGCATGGCAACGGAAAGCGCAGCAGTTACAGCGGGTCACAGCATCGATAGTAGCAGGGCTAGCTGATGCAGCGGTATTTCCTTTTTAGTGAACTGCTGTCTGTGCAATAGCGGGCAGCAGTAAATGCATCCAAAGAAAAGTTGCCTCATTTTGACAATACACCAACTTTCTGGAAAGCGAGCGTTCAAAATACATGAGCCGTCTAGTTTTGAGTGTAAAAACAACTTTTCTCGGTGTTGAATACCTTATTCGCACTATCAGTGTTAACATAACGCAAAGTTTTGATCAGCATCTTATCCGATATTGAATCCAACAGCTTGTTGTTCTTTTCAGGATAAACAAAATGCCTTATTGGAGAGTTAATATTTTCTCTTAATTTTATTAATAACACTTCATTTTGAATGATGGAACAGTTTTAAATTTTACTTCATCTCGATGCCTCTCAGAACGTACTGAATTATCTTTTCCTTCAGCAATAAGCACAACACCCGAACTTTTATTATCTGCATAAAAATTGAATTATCACATAAGGTTGCGCTAGATGCTAAGAATTGGCCGAAATGAATTTTTTTTTCGTCTGTTTGAGGAATAGCATAGCGCAAAGGATTTTTGGGGACCGAACGCACCGAAATTTCCTTGTACCATACATGGAATACAACCAACAGCTTCAGACAGTACAGTACACATGCTAAAACACGAAATCAACCGTGAAATCATCGATGGATGTTTGTGATCAGACAACGCCCAGCCAAACCATCGCTTAATGACATCCCCGATTCAAGCGACTTGATGAATTCCACTGACGACCAACTTGTGTTTTTAGGATCCGGCATGGGACGCACCGAATTAAGCAATATGGAAGCCCTTGACCTGCTCATCACAGTCGTGCCTCTGCAGCCTGCGCTTATCAGCCGTCCCGGTCCTGTGTTTGAGGATGGGGAAGGAGTCTTCCAGCTTGCTAGAATCGGCAAGCATTTTTCTGATTTTAATGATTCAACAGTTTACGCACCTTCTTGTCATGCATCGAAAAACCAACCCGTTATCAAGGCTAATCCTGGACTACGGATTTTTTACTAGAACGTCCGCGGTCTCCGGACAAAAATAGACGACTTCTTCCTGTCCGTTACAGAATGCGAGGATGACGTCGCCCAATCGTTTTGTTGTCAAAGAATTAATTATATATTTTTTAACAAGCATTTCAATGAACGTATGGTTTTAGCTGGAGAACCATGGACAAATTAAGAAAAACGTGTATTTTCCTAAATAATTATAATTTTTCAAGCTTAAATTAGAAATAACTCGAAAACCAATGCCTTTAGAATGTTTACTACCAAGAGCTTTTAGATTCAAAATGACTGCATCATTGAAAATCATCAGAATACAAATATTTTGAAAAATGTTTGAATTAGAATTTTCATAAAAAAATTAATCTACCATAAAAAATTTATTTTTCATTTCTCCATCCTGGACTTTTGAAGTAGAATACTTCTCTCAGGAAGTTCGGCTACATAGGGATGTGAAATGAAAATCTAAAACCGAAAAAAGTGAAAAAAATGTCCAATTACAAATGCTAATAAATCGGTTAGTATTCGATGGATTTCCTTCGTTCTTGCAGCAATAGATTGGAAAATCTTCTAAGATTCTTCCCAAAATGAGATAATTGTAATTTTATTATTCACACTATTGTTCTATTGAAAATAGTCAAACCTTGTCAAAACGAAAAATTCGACCTCTGATTGGTCGTTATGTTTGCTTCCCAAGCACGGTCGACAGGATCATATACCTTGCAATTGAAAACATGCTATTTGGCCTATATAAGAGCCTGTTTCAGCCGGAGCCGCTCACAATAGTTCTAGACAGCGACAACAGCAGTCGTCCTTCCTTAGCAGCAGCACTAGCCCTGTGGTTAGTCACCACGTCTCAGGAGCAGCGGGGTTTTTCTCAGCGTGTGTCGCCAGACAGCCATTATTCCCCCCGTGTTGGGGCAGCATGAAGATTGTCATCCGGAAATCCAATTTCGGAAATCAAAATGCCTTTTTCAAGGCAAATAAACAAGTCATTGAAAGTTAATAATTTTTGTCAACGCAAGCAAGCATTCTGTGTTGCATCCTAGCAATTTAAATCTGTCACACCCGTCTAATTTACTGAATGTGAAATAGCTTCCACAGTGCATGTTGTCCGTGTATCTCAATTCCCCCAATGTTAGGGCAGCTCAAAGGTTGTAATTAGCAACCGATTTTGAACCGCAAAATGCTTTTTTCAAGGCAAATAAAAAAATAATTAGAGGTTGATAATTTTCTGGCATCAACACAAGCAGACATTCTGTGCGGGATGCAATCAAATTCTGTTGTAGTTGTCTAATTTTCACTTTATTTAGTAAACCCCCCACTGTAGTGGCAGCGCAAAGGCTGCGATCAGCATAACCGACATTGAATAATAAACTGCTCTATTAGAACGCATTCACAAAAGCAGTTAGTTCGACTATGCAGAGCTAATATGAAATCGATTCAATCAATCAGCATAAACAGAATCTTGTCGTCTCCCAGCTGCCAAGTTGTAACATGATGCAACACGCAAAAGCGAGCAAACGAAATCGCTTGATGTTACAAACCGCAATAAGATACGGGTTAAAACCGTTGCGTGTGTGAGAGCACCATCGGTGTTTATTCGCTGGATACAAAAATCATTTACGAATTGTGGAATATTTCGTCTAAAGAACATAAGGAAATGGTAAACCTGAACTGAAAGGCGTGGCCTATTACGTAGCACCCTTCGGCTATAAAAGAGTGTTTCTGGGAAAACTAGCTACATTCATTAGTCGGAAGGTGAGCTGGATGGACCGTCCACAACGTTGACAGCAGTAGCAGCAACATCGGCACTCAGCAGTAACAAACCATAGCAGCGGGTCGCGCCTGTGGCTGCCTTCAAATTAAACACTTGTCCTGTGGTTGGTCACCACGTCTCAGAAGCAGCGCGGTTCTTCTCAGTGTGTGTCGCCAGACTGCCATTATTCCCCCACTGTTGGGGCAACATGAAGATTGCCATCAGGAAATCCAATTTTGGAAATCAAAATGCCTTTTTCAAGGCAAATAAACAAGTCATTGAAAGTTAATAATTTTTGTCAACGCAAGCAAGCATTCTGTGTTACATCCTAGCAATTTAAATCTGTCACACCCGTCTAATTTACTGAATGTGAAATAGCTTCCACAGTGCATGTTGTCCGTGTATCTTAATTCCCCCAATGTTATGGCAGCTCAAAAGTTGTAATCAGCAACCGATTTTGAACCTCAAAATACTTTTTTCAAGGCAAATAAACAAATAATTGAAGGTTAATAATTTTCTGGCATCAACACAAGCAGACATTCTGTGCGGGATGCAATCAAATTCTGTTGTAGTTGTCTAATTTTTACTTTTACTTTATTTAGTAAACCCCCCACTGTAGGGGCAGCGAAAAGGCTGCGATCAGCATGACCAACTTTGAATAACAAACCGTTAACGTTTATTCACTAAAAATTCATCCAATTCAAAACAGGTTTTTGTCTGAGTACAATAATTTGCACAAAAAGACATTAAAAATTTTACCGCATTATCAGACGCGTTTCTCCAGTCATGCCTCGTGAACGTGAAGGTTCCCTATCACAGACATAGATTTCGTGCTACAGCACGTTACAACACGTGGAAATTGTCTTTTTATTTCAACTAGTGCAACATTTCTTGGAAGTGTTTTATTATTCTCGGGTAAGAGACGGTAAGGCGAATCGCATTCGCATCGCGCCGTCATTCGCGTTCTGCATAACCGTAGCCTTTGTTCCGTTCTCGTTTAATGATGTATTAAATGTGCATATTATAATTCGGCAGCACTTCACTTCTCATTCGCAAAAAATTTAAAAATATTCAATGAACTTCATTCAAAATATCAAACAAAAAGAAATTACAATACTGCCAATGAACGGTCAACGTTTATTTACTAGAAAAAATGACTGACACGCAAGCAGCCGGGTTATCTTTCTTGTAAAAGTATTCTACTTCAACCTTGCAGTCGTGGCTTTGCATACAACCTTCTTGTGATTTTTTTTTTAAGTTGCGAATTAACGTCAAGTTTCTTTTAAAAAAAATAAAAAAATTCAACTCTTTTTTTTTAAATTGAAATTTTATGTTTATTTTTTATTTATTTTGGTCAAAAAATTTTTTTTGTACAGTGGATATTTTTTTATGATGAATTTTCGATTCGCTACAACTCATTCTCAGACAGTTTTTCTATACAACCAACGGTTTCTGGACTACAATGCTTCGAATAAAACCTATGCCAAAAGGCATACGCCCTTTTAGAATGTAACTCATGGGTGGCCGTTACAGAATGTGAGTATGACGTCATTGTTTTGACTGAAACGTGGCTAGACGACAACAATCGCTCAGTGCACCTTTTTGGCAGCGCCCTTATCGTTTATCGTTGCGACCGCAATCGAAAAAAAATAGCATCAAGACGCGTGGTGAAGGAGTTTTGATTGCTGTCTTTAACCGCTTTTGTAGCTATATTGGCCCTGCTCCCGTTTGTGATACACTCAAAAAGCTGTGGATTATAGTCTCAATGCCGCTTCACAAAGTCAGTGTCAGTGTTATCTATTTGCCTCCTGACCGCAAAGCTGATGTTACTGCCATTGAAAATCATGTCCAATCCATTGGATCTGTTTTGTCCTCTTTAAACCGAGACGATCTCGTCCTGCTTTTTGGTGACTGCAACCAGTCTGGATTAGTTTGGAGCCGTATGAATAATTACATGCCAGTCATTGACTATATCCAATTGCAAATCTCAATTGGGAGCTCTGCCTTGTTGGATGGATTCAGCCTACACCATCTATCGCGAATGAATTATGTGACTAATAGTAATGACCGTCTACTAGATTTGGCTCTGACTAATAATGATACCCTGTGTAGGATTACTGGCTGCTATCCATCCGGATGGCTTCGATAGCAGTGAGGCAGTCCAGTCCTACATCGACCGATGCATAAGCGGAGGAAAATTGGAAGGCTCTCTGGGCCAAATTACCAGCACACTATCTTCTATGGCCACTCAATTATAGCACCATTCGCGATTACCGTAGCCGAAATAAAAGGCGGCGGATATTCAAACAGAGTTTAAATAATTAAACATTTATTCTTACGCAAATTACTTATATTAAACGACTAATAAACAAATAATATTAATTGTGACGCGTTAGCCAGCGTCAAACCTCAACCATAGCCAGCGTCTTTTCTTGGCGACAATCTGCTCCCGAACTGACCAGATTTGATTGTGTTCTGGACCTTTTAACTCCAATCTCCGGCTTCTCCTTGTGAAGTTGCCCAGCTCCCATGCCAGTGATAGTATGAGAGTGCCACTCACGCTCTTATCGTGGCCGTCTGCTATCTTTCGGATTCAAGTGATGATGACAATAGATCAGCACGTAAGCTGCCAGTATGTGCCGAGTTCCCGCCAGCCTTCTCGCCCGTCGCTATCAGCCAGCCGCTCGCTAGGAGAGAGTATCATTGGGTAGTGTGAAGTTGTGCAGTGGATCAAGCTGCGATCCAGGGTTGTATGCCCGGGTGGTTAGTGATACTCTCGTACACCCTGTGTAAACTTTCTGAGGCAGATGAGCCGTTAGTACCCCTAGACTCCAACCACCCTGCGCTGTCCAGCAAATGTTACCCGTTAAATTCGAGGATTGTGCAACCGAACAAAGTTTAGATTTCCGCAGAGCAGACTTCGACACTTTAAGCAATTTGATCTCCCAAATTGATTGGCAGTTTTTGGAAAGCGGGCCTTCTTTCGATGATGCAATCAGTTATTTTAACGACACGATCAAGAACACACTCGTTCACTGTGTCCCTCCTCGTCGGCCGGTACCAAAAACTCCATGGTCCAACACTCGCTTGCGGCAGCTTAAACGACAGCGGTCGTCGGCACTGCGCAAGTATTGCAAAATGCGAAACCAGTCAATGAAACAGGAGTAGTGCTCTGATCAATCCTTTTTTCTACCGAACACAAAAATATTAGTCATTCAATTTCATCTTATCCGATTTGTGCGAGATTTCGTACACCGTTCGTCTCTCCGAGCTATCGCGTTCAATTTCGTTTTCCGATTGCAAAATAAAACGAACGGGCATTACGATCATCTCTTTTCCTCTCTAGTGTAGAATCCTCGCAATCCTGTTCGCACTACTTTATGACGAATTTTTCGCATTTTCCTTTTGTTCAGTATCCATTGATTTTTAGTGGCAATGAACGACCGGAAAAAAATTCATTTGATCGGCAGTCGCTGTATCATACAACCTGCATGCTTCTGATGCGTATATTCTGTTACAGCGTTTTGGTGGCTGGAGACGCTTGTTTTTGTTGTTGTTGTTGTTGTTGTTAATGTTTAGCGATTATGGGAAAGTAAGGTGTTGAAACTGTTTGATTAATTCTTCATACATCTCACAAAGCATCCATGGAAATCAAAGCATCGCGTTTGGACATGAGTAGTGTAGTTACATCGGCCAACGCGGCAAGCACTTTATGTTGCGTAGCTTGCGTCGCGGCGGTGGTGTACTTTGTCCGAAGCTAATTTAGATTTTCGCATCGCTAAGTACAGGTCGGACTCGATTATATATAGTCTCCGATTTTTTCCACTATATCTTCGTTTTCGTGCAACACTGGCACAACTCAAAAAACATAGTTTCGAGAAAAAACGCGTTTGAAAATTTGAAATTCAAATTGTCGAAAATTTATTCTTCGATTTTCAAGAAAACTTTGAAGTTTAAGATTACTAATTCTTATGTAACACCTTTAGGTCTAGTATGTACATATTATGAGCACGTTGTCCAAGTTAAAACCTTATTTTTACTAACTTTACGGAGAAATTTCGATTTGTGCAGCAAAGGCACTTCAACTCATAACTCTGGAATTTTTGTGATTTTCGAAATGGAATTTCGTGTGATGAAACTTAACAGTTTTTGGCATCGTTTGCCATCAAAAACTCAAAAATGCTAAATTTTGAGTTGTGCCAGTGTTGCACGAAGCCGACGATATATAATCGAATTTTATATATAATCGAATCAGAGAAAAAATGTTTTTTATTCATTTTACATGAATGTTTTATTATTTTCGAATAAATAGGAAGAATTTTATTTTTGACTCATCCCCCCAAACACAAATTTGGAAAATCGATACCGAGCGTCTTAGCAGAGTGATTTAGAAAATCAAAAGAAATAATTATCAGTTTCCGTTAGACTCTACTATATATTGATTTGTCAACTCGTTTGTTTTTAATTTCTCAAATTTTTGAAAGTTTTCAAACTATTTATTTTTTTCTAAATATTTTAGTTTCTTTTTTTATTTTTAAAATTATTTTTATTAGGGTAATTCTGTTGAGGTATTGTAATTCCTTTTAACTTTCAAATTCTTAAGAAAAATTCAAAGTTTTTAAATTATTTTTTATTTTTTTCTATTTTTTTCTGCCGTTCCAATCATAGTAGTCCCATGTTCTACACAAACCTTATGCACGCTGGGACAACTATGCTTGGAAAGGCAGTATAATCGAGTTTGAAATTATATATAATAGAATCATATACAGGTAGGTTCCATTTTTGGCAACACGCTTCTCGATTTTCAGTTGCCAAAAATGGAACAGTGCCAAAAACGAAACATTTTTTTTCTGAGCATATTTTTGCTTTTTTATCATTTTGAATATTGGTAAACAACATTTAAATATTAGTTAGACATTACATTCACCCTAAAGTGTCTTTAATTTTGTCTCACGAGTGAAAATTCAACTGATCACTTAAGGTGCAACGAAGGATTTGTCCCATATATTCTTCTTCTTCTTGTCCTATTGCTGAAGAGTCATTGGGTATTATTGAGTGAAGTGCTCAATTACGGTTGAGAGAGGTAGCTTTGTGAAAAAACTTTTGTTATTATTCAATCTCTTCAAGTAATTTATAACCTAATGAATTAAACAGAATGTTCCACGAAACAGCGTCCAAAATATGTAGAAAGATAACAACGTGGAAAAACAGTGCTGTTTGTTCTTGTAGCATTTTTATCTTCAAAAAATTAAAATCGCTCTAAAGGCCATCATTGATAATTTGTTATAAAATTTTGAGTAAAGCTAGTCGATTATCTTTATCTTAAGAAATATTATTAACCAAATAAATTGTGAAGAAATATTTTTTTATTTTTTCGTGATTCAACGTTCGCAATGTTTCGCATCAATGTTGTTTTTTCGAAATTGAGGAAATTTGGTTGGAACAAATATTTTATAGCTTACTTTTTTAATGAATTTTTTTTTCGAAAAACAGTACTTTCTTTGTCTTGTTCTACATTTTGTTAAGTAATTTAGGTTTCTGAAGTTGGAGACAAAATTTTTATTATTCATATAAACAAGAAAAAAACATGGGAATTATCTTTTATTTACAAAAAATTGCATGCGTTTTTCTTAAACATTTTTCACACTCTTGCATTGTCTATCTAAAAAACTAGTGTCTAAAAAAATCTGAGATGACCTTTTTTTTTCAAATCATTTTTTGGTTTTTCATTATTTAGATATATCGATATATGGAAAAGAGGTTCAAACTTCGGACCTTTTTAAATGATAGTCTGGATGAATTTTCAATAAAAAAAGTATGCAAAGTTTTCTAGTGTAGTAAGGCCTACCCACTCACAAATGTTCATTGAATTCTAAAAGAACATTGCCAGCCTCTGAGTCGATTTGTCAAAAACGTGTCATATATATTGTATGTATTTACACTAGTAGAGAACTATGAGGATTAGTTTTGAGCCGCCAATCAGTAAAAGATTAGAAAGAATTAGAAAAAAAATTTTGTTGCCAAAAAAGGAAACAAAAGTTGCCAAAATCGGAACGTGCCAAAAACGGAACGTGCCAAAAACGGAACGTGCCAAAAACGGAACGTGCCAAAAACGGAACGTGCCAAAAACGGAACGTGCCAAAAACGGAACATGCCAAAAACGTATAATCGAGTGAATATATAATCGAGTCTCTATATAATCGAGTCCGACCTGTATATCATCGGCCTAACAGATAGATACTTTTAAATGCGATAGTTATCAGGAGGCTAATTTTTCAAGTCAATTTGTATGCGGGGAATTCTTTTTCGTTATACATTAATAGTGTTCTCCATACATTGTTGATGATCCTCTTCGTGTAACAAACATCAATTTTGAAGTCCGTCTGCTTCGCCTTCGCCTTAATCCGCTCCTGGGTACCAGAAACAACTAACAACGCACAACTGAAATTGAACTAGTTTCAACAATTCAATCTAGGTGACCTCTAATGTTTCTGCTGATTTACAATCTACCTTTATTTAATTTTTTGCATCTAAAAAAAACACAGTTTATAAGACGGTTATCAACCAATACATCACAAAACTATCAACTCAATTGTAGAGCGTGATTTGTCAGGGAATAAGGATTGACATTTTCCACTATTTATGCATAACGAATCAGAAAAAAAATTGACTGGAAAATTAGCCTACTGATAATGATGGATATAAAAAGAATAGAGTATATATCGGCCTATCCGTTGGGCCAATGATATAAGCGAAGCAAAAATCTGAATAAGCTTCGGAAAAATATAAATTACAGCCGTGCGCAACGCAACATATGGTATAATGCTAGCCGCGTTGGCAGAAGTAAAAACACTACATGTGCCTGTCGGCGCTTTGCGACGTATAACTACGACGGACTTCAGCATTTCGCATGAAGAAATATTCAAACTATATCTCCACCTCATTTGTCCTCAAGCAACAATCGCTAAACATCAACAACAAACTTCTCCACCAAAAAATAACATGCATCTGTAAGCAGTGCCTCAATCCCATCTCCCATCCGATACAGCGAAAAATGCATTCGTCGACCGTTTTTTGACCGTTCAGACAGCCAGTCAAGAACCAGTCAAGAACGAGAGGAACGAAAATAAAACACGCCACATGCTCCCTATCATACTCTACTTTGCTCCGTTCAACATACATTGTAAATGATCGAGCGAGAGAGTTTTAAAATCGGCTTCTCCGAAACTGCGGTCGCTATCGTTAGAAAAAAAATCGTCACACGAGAGAAAGAGAAAAACTTTTTTTCGTTCAACCGATCGTTTCTGCCGTTCAAATCAAACGAAAAAAGCATGTGCATTCATCGCAGTCACAATCAAATTTCGATCCCTTTTCAAGCACTGAGGAGTTTAATCTAGTAGTAATTCTTATCGCATTTATAATCGCTACCTGTACAGACGATATACTATGTGCATGCAGAACAGTCTAAGACGAAATCCATGGCGTTTTTGGTCGTTCGTCAACAGCAAAAGGAAAGAAGAAGGCCTACCAAAAAATATGTTTTCAGGCGATCAGCAAGTTAAAACGGCATCTGAGAAGTGCGCCTTATTTGGTCAACACTTTCAACAGATTTTTCATAGCTCTACGGCTCTAGCTGCAGAGATAGGCTCAGCTTTAGATGGTATCCCCAGAGACGTCTTTGACTTTAGCTCATTCATAATAACTAACCGCCAAGTGGAAGCTGCAATCGACAAAATGAATCTCTCTTTCGCTCCTGGGCCTGATGGCATTCCTTCTTGCGTCCTGAAAAAATGTAAAGCTGGGTTCGTACGCCCACTATGTTTACTACTTAACTTGTCGCTTCGACGATGTGTTTTCCCAACCAGTTGAAAAATATCCACCATGTTTCCGGTGAACAAAAAAAGTGAGCTAGCTGTAAACACTATATCTCGATCGATCAGCATGGTTTTTATCCAAAACGTTCTGCCGCTACTAACCTTGTTCAATTCACTGCAACGTACCTACAGAATATGACCGAAGGAGCCCAAATTGATGCGGTTTATACTGACTTAAAAGCAGCATTTGACTGCGTCGACCTAAGGCTGAGAAACTTGGGATGACCCCCGCTCTGGTGCAATGGCTGAGGTCCTATTTGGTAAATCGTACACTCTACGTGAAGATTAGATCACAACATTCTGTTCATTTTTCAAATGTATCAGGTGTTCCGCAGGGCAGAAATTTCGGACCACTGCCCTTTGCCTTGTACATAAATGAGGTATCTTTAGTGTTGCCAGAAAATTGTCTAATGTTTTTTGAAGACGATGTCAAGTCATTCAAGACAATAAGAAATACTGCAGTCTGTCTCGAACTCCAGCAACTAGTCGACGTTTTTCTAAAGTGGTGCTCCATTAACCTGCTGACAGTTAGTATCCTGAAATGCTGTGTAATTTCGTTTCATAGGAAAAATGTTCCAGAAATGTTCAGCTATACTAGGCTTGGTCAAACTCTGACAAGGGTTAACCAGGTCCGAGATTTGAGTGTTACGATTCAACCCTGTCCTACAGGCCACACTATAATGAGATCATAGCAAAGGCGAACCGACAACTCGGTTTTTTTTTTCAAGGTAGTCTCGGATTTTCATGATCCACTCTTCTCTCTGGTGCGATCTATTCTTAAAACAAACTCCGTAGTGTAGTGTCCATTCAACTCAAACTGGATTGCAAGAATTGAATCCGTGCAAAGGAAATTTGTACGGTACGCTTTACGTTTTCTTCCGTGGCGAGACCCGCAGCAACTACCGGCGTACTCGGATCGCTGCCAGCTTTTGGGCATGGAAACACTGCAGCAAAGACGTTTCGATACACAGGCTGTGTTTGTCTTCAAAATTTTAACCGGTGAAATCGACGCCCCGAAAATTCTGCTGCAGTTAAATCAGTATGCTCCGGAAAGGTCTTTAAGGCGGAGAAACTTTCTTTCGCTACCGCATCGCACTGCATCATATGGGCAACACGACCCCATTCGTTTCATGTCAGCTAGCTTCAACGTCGTAGCAGCTTCATTCGATTTTAATATCTCGGTAAAAACATTCAAACAAATTCTTCGTAGACGACAGGTTCAATTGTTTTTAAAGCGTGCTTTAATTGTTTTTAAGGTGTCTCTTATCGTTTGTAAATATTAATCAGCATTCAGTTAGTAATCTATATTATCATTAAGACCACCAATGTGTCAGATGATGCAACAACAATAAATAAATAAATGAATAAATAAATAAATAAATAATCAAACCTTAACAATTGTCAAGCCTGGTATGATAAGCAACTATTGAGCCAGGTGGTGCAGCGGCACTTCCTCTAGTGACAGCTGCCTTTGTGTAGTAGCGAGCAGCATCAGTAATAAGTACATAAGCCGGCACTTCTTCCCGTATTTCGACAACACACAAACGTTTTGGAATGCTGGCTTTCAAAGCATATGGGCCGTCAAATTTTCAGTGTAAAAACAGCTTTCAATTGTGTTATCAGAAAAATGCCTCAATATGCTCTGTCGAGGTAGCACACAAATGCGATCAACATTAAGGGGTTATATACCTTTTTGGTTTTCAAAAAACCGGAAAAAAATTTATTGCATTATTATACAACATCTTGAGAACATTTTCACAAATTTTCATAAAGATCTGAGCAATAGGAAGAAAGTTAGAGCGATTTGCAGCGCGCCTCGCCACGGCCGCATGAGCTAAACTTGATACTTTACACGCGATTATCCCGGAATAGTGTTTTCCGAAAAATGACTTTGCCGTGATCCTGATTGTGGGAAAACTACTGAACCGATTTCCTTCATCTTTTTGCCTTTCTCCTAGGAAGGTATAGCAATCACTTGCAAAACCGAAAGTATAAAAGTGCTCCAAAGGGCCGAATGGCATATATTACTCGACTCAGCTTGACGAGCTGAGCATTTTCTGTATGTGTGTGTGTATGGGTGTGTGTGTGTGTGTGTGTGTATGTGCAGATTTTCATTCTCACTCACTTTTCTCAGAGATGGCTGGACCGATTTTCATGAAATTAATTGCTAATGAAAGGTCCTGTTGCCCCATAAGACCCAATTGAATTTCATTGCAATCGGATTTTTAGTTAAGAGGTTATGTTTAAAAATGTAAAAATCATGAAACATCAATATCTCAGAAACTACGCAACCGATTTGAACAAAATTGGTCTCAAAAGAACGGGCTACCTAGAAACCCTTAAGTTTTGAATTTCATAAAGATTGTACTTGTAGTTCAAAAGTTATGAAAAGAAACGTGTTCTGAAGACTGTTTAATCTCACTCATGTTTCTCAGAGATGGCTGTACCGATTTTCATAAAATCAGTGTCAAATGGAAGGTCTAATTTCCCCATAAGACCCTATTGATTTGTTTTGCAATCGGACTATTACTTTGCCTGTTATGTTCAAAAATGTGAAATCCAGCTATGCAAAGGAACATATTCCGAAGACTACTTGGAATCACTCACTTTTCTCAGAGATGGCTGACCCGATTTCCACAAAATTAGTGTCAAATGAATGGTCTAGCTGCCTCAGAAGACCCTATTGAATTTTACTGTGATCGAACAGTAACTTCATTTGTAATGTGCCGACTTGTGAAAATCACAAAACTTCATTATCTCAGAAACTACACAACCGATTTGATTATTATTATCAGATGAGCGGGCTAGTTAAGGGTTACCTGATGAATTATGATTGAACACGTGGTTTCAAAGTTTGGCTGCCCTACACGTTCCCATTTCATTTGATTATAATCGAACTTAAGCAACCGTTATGTATTAAATTGTTATTAAAACAACGAAAGTCTAGTATCTCAAAGATTACATGACTTATTTGAACATAACTAGTGTCATACGAACGAGTCATCCCTCAAACTTACAAATAACAAACTTCATAACAATTTGATATGTGGCTCAAAAGTTATGGAAAGAAGAAAAATTCAAAGACTATTCAAAACTATACCTGCTTTGATCGATATATGTGGCCTCAACATAATTTAAATGTGGTGTCGTACTATTTGAACGTTCCAAGTTCATTAATTCCTTGCGGTTTGTTTTTAGTCTGCAAATGCACGACGAATCGGCCATAGGATATGATCAAAGTCAAATAACAAATCGTTTGAAATGATTGGTTTTATCGAAATGACAACATCCTCGTCTTTTGGCTTCTATACATCGCCTTAATTCTGAATATATTCATATTGGGTGGTATTCTGTCATTATCAGCAGACTTTCTGGCATCAATCTGACACCGGAAATACCCATATTGAGAGGTATTTTTGGTTGTTTTCCAGAAACTAAAAGTGGTTGTCTTCAAATTCAAAATAGTGTCCAGGGTCAATGTTTGGTTTCTATGCATCATCACCTTTACGGAAATATCCATATTGAGTATTATTCGGTCATTTCCGACTGTTGCCTATAAGTTGCCATTTAGCAATTCAAAATGGTGCCTGAGGTCAATTGTTAGTTCCTTGCATCATTCTGGTTCCAGAGATACTCATATTGGATAGTATTTGTTTATTTTAGGCTGTTTTTCACAAACCGGTAGTCGCCATCTTGGAAAAAAAATGGTATTTGGGATACTGGTTAAAGAAAAACTCATATTGGGTGATATTTGTTCACTTTGGACTGTTTTTCAGAAGCCGAAAGTCGTCATTTTGGACTTCAAAATTGCCTGTGAACTCAATTTCTGTCATCTGGGCGTAATTCTGGTTCCGAAAACATTCATATTGAATGGTATTTGGTCATTTCCGGCTGTTTGCCAGACACCGGAAGTCACCATCTTAAAATTCAAGATTGTGTCTGTGATCAATTTTTAGCTTCTGTGCATCTCTCTGGTTCCAGAAATACTAATATTTATTGGTAATCGTCCATTTCAGACTGTTTTCCAGAAACCGGAAGTTGCCATCTTACAATTCAAAATGTTGTCTAAAGTCGATTTGTGGCTCCAGTGCATCATTACGGTTCCGGAAATACCCATATTGGGTGGTATATGGTCATTTGCCGCTGTTTTTCCCACACCGGAAGTCGCCATTCCAGAAGAGGGAGGGGTTTCAAACTATCATAGGAACCTTTATCGGGACCAAAAACCCCTACATACAAATTTTCACGTCGATCGGTCCGGTAGTTTTCGGGCCTATATGGATCAGACAGACAGACAGACTTGACTGCATTTTTATATGTAAAGATTATAACATCAATATTTTAGAACCTAAAGAGTGAAAACACATTTATTGGACACTAATTTCGTGAAAATCGGTTCAGCCATCTCTGAGAAAAGTGAGTGAGTTTATGTATTCTTCGAAATATGTTTCTTTTCATAGCTAGATTTCACATTTTTAAACATAACAGGCAAAGAAATATTCCGATTGCAAAAAAAATCAATAGGGTCTTCTGGGGTAACTAGACCTTTCATATGACACTGATTTTGTGTTAATAGGTCCAGCCATCTCTGAGACACATGAGTGAAATTAAACAGTATTCAGAAGACGTTACTTTTCATAACTTTTGAACCACACGTTCAATCTATATAAAATTCAAAAGTTAAGGGTTTTTAAGATAGCCCGTTCATTTGATACCAATTTTTTTGAAATCGGTTGTGTGGTTTCTGATATATTGATGATTCGTGATTTTTACATTTTTAAACATAACCTCTAAAATAAAAATCCAATTACAATGAAATTAAATAGGGTCTTATAGGGCAACTAGAACTTTCATTTGCTTAAAATTTTATTGAAATCGGTCCAGCCATCTCTGAGAAAAGTGAGTGAGTTTAAGTAGTCTTCGGTATATGTTTCTTTTCAAAGCTTGATTTCACATTTTCAAACATAACAGGCAAAGTAATAGTCCGATTGCAAAAAAAAAATCAATAAGTCTTTATGGGTAATTAGACCTTCCAAATGACACTGATTTTGTGGAAATCCGTTCAGCCATCTCTGAGAAACATGAGTGAGATTAAAAACTCTCCAGAACACGTTTCTTTGAATAACTTCTGAACCACACGTTCCATCTTCATGAAACTCAAAAGTTAAGGGTTTTTTAAGTAGTTCGCTCATTTTAAACCAATTTTGTTAAAATCGGTTGAGTAGTTTCTGAGATATTGATGTTTCATGGATTTCACATTTTTGAACGTAACCTCTAAACTAAAAATCCGATTGCAATGAAATTCAATAGGGTCTTATGGGGCAACTAGACCTCTCATTTGCAATAAATTTCATGAAGATCGGTCCAGCCATCTCTGAGAAAATCGAGTGTGATTGGGAGAGCGTTACATACACACACACACATACACACACACATACAGAAAATGCTCAGCTCGTCAAACTAAGTCGATTGATATACGTGATTCGACCCTTTGGAGCACTTTTATACCTTTGGTTTTTCCAGTGATTGCTATACCTTTCTAGGAGAAAGGCAAAACCACTCAGCTCTAGATCAATCATGTGAAATCTACATAGACGAGAAAGAGATCCAACGAATTCGTGTCATCGAACGAGTCTCGATGATGGAAGCGCGTAAGAAAAGAAGACAACAGGTTCCTCAATCTCCTATCTTAACACGAAGTTTTGTCCAGGTCGCACGGACACAAGCAAGCAACAGCCTTATACAGTCATCTACCACATCAAAGCTCTCCAACTCTGAACACAATCAAAACCATCAACCACTTCTCGCTGATAAATCGACAGACTACCGAACATCCTACAGAAGCCCGAACAATAACGCATTATCGATTACGGTCAACACAGCAAAGACAACGACGACTGAATCACAACAGCAAAGTTCTCATTTTATAGGTTATGAGAACCCCCGTGTACTTTCCTCTGAACACTCAGTAAGTACACCAGTAAACCGAATAAGCACAATGGATACAAACAATACTGAAGATTCATTCCCAAACTTAACAAATTCACTAGAATCGCCCACTCTCTCTACACTATCCCAAGCCATTACAAATTCAATTCTTTTAGATCAAATTGATAATAGTGAAGAGGAAACCATATAAAATCATGACAGTATCAATTTAGAAAACAACTGAAATATCCCGATCGCTTTCTTTCTCAATAATTTGTCATGGGTTTTAAAGTTTTGCAATGGAACTGTAACGGATTTTATGACAAATTTAACGAACTTAAGCTACTAGTTAATCATTACTGCCCAGAAATTATAAGTTCAGAAGAAACTCATTTCGACCACAGTAGAAAACCTAGTTTAAAAAAATTACAAATTTTACTATTCCATTGATAATTTTCATTTTAGAGCCTCTGGAGGTACCGCTTTGTGCATTGACGAAAGAATACAAATTAATTTAAATACCGAGCTACAAGCAGTTGCAGCACGTGTGCATTTTCCTTTCCAATTCACAGTTTGTAGTCTTTATTTACCTCCTAATTCGAACATTTCGAAAACCAATTTAGAAAACCTGATAGACCAGTTACCTACTCCATTGCTCATTACAGGCGATTTCAATGCCTACAGTGCATCTTGGAGTTGTTCTTCTCACAACACCAAAGGAAATGTTGTCGAAGCTGTAATAGAATCTATGAACTTGAACATTTTGAATGACGGATCATACACCCACTTCTGTCAGGCAACCAACAGCTATTTTGCTATTGAGTTGTCCCTAGCAAGCCCCAGCATTAGTTTGCAGTTTGATTGGAAAGTACACTCGGATTTATGTTCGAGTGACCATTTTCCGTTGGTCATCGAGTCTTTATCTAGAAGCCTATCAATTCAACGAAGGCCACATTGGATGAGTTCTGCCGCAGATTGGGAATTATACCGAAATTATTTGTCACTCAATCTTGAATCGGAAAATCTCTCTACTGAAACAGAAAGAATGGAACTTTTTACTGCCGCAGTCATAAATGCTGCAACCACTTCAATACCGAAAACGTCTTCTTATGTCAAACGATACAAGGCTCCATGGTGGAATCAAAATATTGCGACTGCCATAAAAAACCGCAAAAATGCTCTCCGGAAATTCAATCGAATCTGAACGATGAAAACAAAATTGCTTACTCACTCGCTAAAGCCAAAGCTCGTAGAATTATTAGACAGTCTCAATTATCGTCTTGAAAATCTTGTGTTGCTTCTATTGATTTACGCACACCATGTAAACGAATTTGGAAAACCGTCCAAAAAATAGAAGGAAAAGCAAAGCTTTCAAATATAGCAGCTTTGAAAGTGAACGATAACTTGATAACTGACCCACAACAAATTGCAAAAGAACTTGGAAAATGCTTTTCTTTCGTTTCAAGTTCAAATAACTATTCTTCGAACTTTTTGCAATTCAAAGCAATAGCTGAGGCCTCTGATTGTATAGACTTTCTTGATTTCTCATCTCCTTTAAATGACAAATTTTCATACGCAGAATTGGAGTTCGCTATCAAAAGCTTTAAAGGTTCGTCTCCCCGGCCAGACGATATCACCTATGATATGCTGAAAAATCTGACTCTCAAATCGAAATCTTTTCTACCAGATACATACAATGAGATATTTTCAAATCAAAGTTTTCCCACTCTTTGGAGTGAATCTGTGATTATACCGATATTTGCAGATGTTGAAGGAACAACGAAAATTTTATTGAAAAAAAAAATTAATTTACAGGCGAATTGAGCTCATGCTCAAAGAGTCAAAATATGTAGATATATGTAGAATATATATAAATTTTAAAAAGAGTATTTTAATTTGTTTTCTGTATGCAGAAAATCATCTTCAAACGTACGTAATTTTTAATGTAATATCTCAACTTTTAGCAATAAGATACCTATTAATATTAACAAACATTTCAATAAAGAACAATTACACTAAAGTCGCCTTTTACGCGTTTTTTTACGCGGGTTTTTTTACGTGGCTTTTTTATGCGGATTCCAGGATTTACGCGGTTTTTTTATGCGGATTCCGGAATTTAAGCGTTATTTTTACGCGGATTCCGGAATTTACGCGGTTTTTTTACGCGGATTCCGGAATTTACGCGGTTTTTTTTTCTTGTACGGATTTCGGTTTCTCTTCACTCGGATTGCAGAATTACCGCAGGTTTTTTACGCGAATTCTGGAATTTACGTGGTTTTTTTGCGGATCCCAGGACTTACGCGGTTTTTTTTACGCGGCACGTATCCCCCGCGTAAAAAGCGACTTTAGTGTACATATCATAGCTTTGAATTTCGATTTAGAGGCAAATTGAGTTTAAATATTCATGATATTGCTTGTTAAACGTAGTGTTGTGAATAATATCTCAATTTTCAGTAATCAAAAATCTGTTATTTTTACTCAAAAGTCTTTCCTGAACATAAACAACCATTTTAATTGAAAAAAATCATATATCATAGCTACGAATTAAGATTTAGAGACAGATTGAGCCAAAATATTCATGATATTGCATGTTTTACTTAGTTTTGTGGATAATATCTCTATTTTCAGTTATCAGATAACTATTTTTTTTATCTTGAATGTCATTTCTGAATATCAACGAACATTTTATTGAAAAATATCACGTGTCATCGCTTTGAACTCTGATTTAGAGACAAATTGAGCCTAAAAAATTATGGTTTTGCATTTTTCATATGGTTTTATGGAAAATATTTAAATTTCAAATAATCAGATACCTATTATTTTTCCCTAAAATATCTTTCTTAAACACAACGAATATTTTATCATAGTTAAAATCACAGGTCACTGCTTCATAACCAAATTCAGCATCAAAGTCATGATTTTGCATGTTTCACGTAGTTTTGTGAATAATATCTCGAGTTTTAGCAATCAGATACCTGTTATTTTTTCTCAAATGTCTTTCTTAAACATCAAAGAACATTTTATTGAAAAAAGAATCACATGTCATCGCTTTGAATTTTGATTTGGAGACGAATTAAGTATAAAAAGTCATAATTTTGCATGTTTTACGTGGTTTTGTGAATAATCTCTTAAGTTTTAGTGATCAGATACTAATTTTTTTTTCTCAAATGTTTTTCTTGGGCAATAACAAACATTTTAGTGAAAAAAAATCATATGTCATCGCTTTGAATTTTAATTTAGAGGCAAATTTAGCACAGAAAGTCATAGTTTTGCATGTTTTACGTTGTTTTGTGAATAATATCTCAAGTTTTAGTAATTAGATACCTATTATTTTTTCTCAAATGTCTTTACTGAACATCAGCGAATATTTTCATGTTAAAAAACCTACATGTCACTGCCTATTATTTTTGATTTAGAACGATTCAAATTGATGATGATTACTGTACACCTCAGAGACTGAGGAAATTATATCAATAAGATCAAGCGTTACGGAATTCCATTTTTATATAGTAGATTTTATGAAAAATCGTCGATTCAGAGTTTGCGTTGGTAACACCTATTCATCGTATTTTGACAGTAAAAATGGTATCCCACAAGGGTCAGTACTAAGTGTAACGCTTTTCCTGGTGGTCATAAACTCAATAAATAACGTACATCCTAAAAAAAATGCAAAATTTTCCTTTGCTAATAATTTCGCCGCTTACTCTAAAGGTAAAAAACTGCAAAATATTGAATCAGAGCTCCAATCATTACTTGATAATCTAACCAATTGGCGTGCCAGAACTGGGTTCAAAAAAACTAAAGCAATCCACTTCTGCAAAATAAGGAATTGTAACATCAACCCAACCTTGCATTTACAAGGACATCAGAAAAAATTAGTCGAAAAACACAAATTTGTGGGCATGATATTCGATCGTCGACTGACTTGGATCTATCACATCAAAACACTTTAAGCCAAATCTTCGAGAGCAATTCGTTTGATTCGTACTCTATCTAATTCCACATGGGGTTCAGATCAAAAGACATCAGTTATGCTACACAAAACCTTAGTGGTATCAAAAATAGACTACGGATCAGTGATTTACTCCACAGGATGAAAACAATTACTGAAACAGTTAGACTCCCTCAATCACCTCTGCACACGACTAGCCACCGGAGCTTTCAGAACAAGCCCTACCGTCAGCATATTAGCAGAAGCTAGTGTACAACATTTACATTTGAGAAGAAAAATGCAAATGTTGAACATTAGAACCAGAATAGCATCTATTGAAAATCATCCTATTAATGCATATGAAACTTCAGCTTCAACGGCAAAGTGTATTTGTTTTTCGATTCTGAAGTGAAAAATTACTTGAAGAAACAGGAATTCAATTAGGGAATCCTATGTTTAGAGGATATCATTCATTCCCACCATGGACTGCTCGGAAAGCAAGGATATATTACTCGCTTCATTACACAACCAAATTAAATTGCAATGTCCAAATACTAAAATTTGAATATTTAGAACTTTAAAAAAAAATACACCAATCATCTTTACATATTCACGGACGGGATGTAACGGATGTACCGGATTCGCAAGTTATAGTAAAAAATATTCTATCCAAGTTCATCTTCCAAGCCCTTATTCGATTTTTTCGGCTGAATTAAAAGCAATTTTAGAGACATTGAAAACAATTCAAACGAACGACTTAAAATTTGTGATCTGCAGTTACTCGATGAGCTCACTTCAAAGCATTGAAAATATATTTTCTAGAAATTCAATAGTTCAAGAAACTCAAAATTACCAAAATAATTTACAAAATGATGGGAAATCAATAACATTCGTATGGGTTCCTAGTCATAGAGGAATTGGCGGTAATGAAATTGTAGATGATTTAGCTAAGAAGAGCGTCGACAATTATCAGGTTACGGGAAAAGTTCCGTTTCATGATTTAAACGCACTGGTTAAAAGATAAATCTTTCAAATGTGGCAGAAGGAATGGTCTGGCATTCAGAATAACAAGTTAAGAGCCGTTAAAGATACTGTTTCCGTTTGGAAATCATCCTTTGTAAAAATTGGAAAGGAATCCGTAATTCTTTCTAGACTAAGAATTGGACACTGTAATATGACTCATAAACACTTATTCAAAAAAGACACACCTCCAGAATGCAGAACCTGACAGTGTTTGCTAACAGTAGATCACTTCTTATACCATTGTAAACAATTTGATTCACAAAGAGAGGAATTTGGTATTACTATTAAAAAAATTATTTGATTATTTGAAAGCAACTGGCTTGTACTCACAAATTTAGTATATAAGATATGTTTAATAATGCATCTCGATTCTGTAATTGCCAAAAATCTAGATTTAATTAGTTGTGATTTTATACATTTATACTCTGATTAAAAGTAGGAGTAAATAGCCGTTATTGTGCTGAACACCTTGAATGAAATAAAAAAATAAGAACGAAAATTCGAATATATAAAAATTAGCAAAAGGAAATAAGCAATCATATCGTTAAGTTTGTGCTATTCCTTGTCCAAAGATATGTGCTTTATGTTTAAATCTGTATCAAATTGCATTAACATTAAAAATTTGAAGCGATCTCAATTCTATCAGAAGCAGTAAGAGTGAAACAGAGGTGCTGTTTTCATACGCTATGATTGTACATGAATAACATAATAAAGAATAACGTTACTACAGCTTATTCTTGGGAACGCCTTTTCATCGTACGTCGAGATATCCAACGCTTATAAATATTGTGTAAAAGTTTATTGTTATAGAAAACTATTTTCTCTGTTTTACTGTAGTATCCTCCATGTACTTGTACGAAATGCAATATGCACAACACCACAGGGGTACTGGGCTTTGTAGCCGAACACCAATACACAGTGCATATGTAAATAAAGTTCACGCACCAGTTATATACTGTGATAGACAGGAGAAACGTTTTCGCCAGCTATTTCGCTTCAGCTGTTCACATGGTGTATTTCTCCTTTCAATAGAATGCCCTTTACTTTCTTATGAATTGTACAGAAACTAATGAAATCGGCAGACTCAACCATTCTCAACATGATCACTCTTGCGTAGGTCTAGGTTTTGTCGCAGCTGTTATATACAAGCTACGTTCTTTCAAATGATGAAACTAAGAGAATAAGAGTAAGAGAGAGAGAGAGAGAGAGAGAGAGAGAGAGAGAGGGAGATCGTGTAAGAGAGAGTATAAGCCAAATTGCATATTTAGCGATTGCGAGTTTCTTATTTAATTTACACTTAGTACTATGAGGCCTCTCGTAGAGCGTAGTTGTTAGTGCTTATTTTGCCCTGAAAAACCAAAAGTTTAATTTCAATTTTGTATACGTTTGCCTTTAGCTGCGAGATTATATACTAGGATATTAATAGCTAGGGTATTCTAGAAGAAGTTTTTCATTTTCATGAAATGTTTCAAGTTTTCGAAAAAATAATAATGTTTATTAAATCTAATTACATAGGTGTAAAGCATTTTTAATTTATGGAAACAAAAGATAAGGAAACAGGCTAAAATATGAACTGAAGAGTTCACAGAAAAACAGTTTGCAAAAAAGTTTTGATTACTTTCAACCTTTTAATCATTAGATTGTACGGTAAAAACATTTTTTCTGAACTTTTTTCTTCAATAAGCTTAAGATTTTTTTCAATGATTTTAACAAATGATGATTTTCTAATAATATCAACAGTTTGATCAGAAATTTAGATAAATCCGATCCATATATACTATAACTAACTTATTTGGGGAAAAATACTTTATAATTAAATACCTGATGCATTCATCCCCTTCGGAAGAAAATAATGATAATGATTGAATACACCTCGTTTTTAAGAATAGTTTGCCGTCAGTCTGAAAATTGTTTTTGGGATAGATTTACGTCCATTTTCTCGGACCTTCTTTCAACAGCTTCTATTGCTTAACTTAACCTGGTTCATGTTGAATCTTTTGGTCAACTGTAAACTGTTGAAGGTTATTTGTTTCTAATACACTGGAGTCGCTTTTGACGCGGGTTGTTTTTATGCGTTTTTTTAAACGGGATAATTTACAATAACGCCGATTATTTTTACCCGATTCGCAAATTATTTAATTTACACTTAGTACTATGAGGCCTCTCGTAGAGCGTAGTTGTTAGTGCTTATTTTGCCCTGAAAAACCAAAAGTTTAATTTCAATTTTGTATACGTTTGCCTTTAGCTGCGAGATTATATACTAGGATATTAATAGCTAGGGTATTCTAGAAGAAGTTTTTCATTTTCATGAAATGTTTCAAGTTTTCGAAAAAATAATAATGTTTATTAAATCTAATTACATAGGTGTAAAGTATTTTTAATTTATGGAAACAAAAGAAAAGGAAACAGGCTAAAATATGAACTGAAGAGTTCACAGAAAAACAGTTTGCAAAAAAGTTTTGATTACTTTCAACCTTTTAATCATTAGATTGTACGGTAAAAACATTTTTTCTGAACTTTTTTCTTCAATAAGCTTAAGATTTTTTTCAATGATTTTAACAAATGATGATTTTCTAATAATATCAACAGTTTGATCAGAAATTTAGATAAATCCGATCCATATATATTTATAACTTACTTATTTGGGGAAAAATACTTTATGATTGAATACCTGATGCATTCATCCCCTTCGGAAGAAGATAATGATAATGATTGAATACACCTCGTTTTTAAGAATAGTTTGCCGTCAGTTTGAAAATTGTTTTTGGGATAGATTTACGTCCATTTTCTCGGACCTTCTTTTAACAGCTTCTATTGCTTAACTTAACCTGGTTCATGTTGAATCTTTTGGTCAACTGTAAACTGTTGAAGGTTATTTGTTTCTAATACACTGGAGTCGCTTTTGACGCGGGTTGTTTTTATGCGTTTTTTTAAACGGGATAATTTACAATAACGCCGATTATTTTTACCCGATTCGCAAATTATTTAATTTACACTTAGTACTATGAGGCCTCTCGTAGAGCGTAGTTGTTAGTGCTTATTTTGCCCTGAAAAACCAAAAGTACGCCGATTATTTTTACCCGATTCGCAAGATTATTTGTACGCGGTATCAAATAAGTTTAGTATAAATACAGTCATGGAGAAAATAATGAATACACTAGCAGTGTTGGATAATTTTTCATATTCGCGTAGTGATTTTAATTGTTGTATGATGTTATGTTACGTCATTACGATCTGCAGACACTCTTTTTAAAAGAAGAACGGAAAAATAACTGGAGAAATTCCTTTGTCGGTGATTCCGAGAATTTTTTGCGTGAGTTAGTGTTTTTAGAGTGGCGAAAAAAATAAATATGTACACTATTGAAATATATAAGATAAGCCGTGATATTCCGAGGCTTGAATAAAAAAAAACTTTATTTAGCTTTTAAACACTTTTTAATCCGTTCACTACGATACACATCAAAGAACTGAACTCCGTTTGTTAATTCTAGCCTATCGCTACTTAAAAGTCTGGAATAAAATTCTATACTCTGCAAAAGACGACATCGTTCGATGGGTCCTCCACGTTGTTCGTACACGTTGGTTGCTTCCGTCGCTGTGCCGGGTGGTTACTATGCCGAAATCCATTCGACATCATTTTCGGTTGGTGCGTTGATCGATGGCTTCGATCGATGTGGCGTTGTGGCTGATGATTTCCTTTGTTGTTGCTGTTGGTGGGTCCGCTGTTTCATAACTCCTCACTCCTAAGATTGTTGACCGTCCTCGGTTAACCTCTGAGAGAGCTGAATGCTGTCAGCTGGACGGGTATTCCAACTTCCGTTGATCTACGGTTGCCGCTTCTTCCTCGTGTCTGATATCATCTGGAGGTATTTTGTTGATGTCCTTGTCCTGTTTGGTTTTCTTTTTCCTAATAATGATTCCTGGGAAGAGAAAACTTATAATGATTATTATTGCGACGATAGCTGTACCTCCAACTAAAGTCGTTCTCTGGTATAACTGAGTGGTTGATTGTACTTGTTCCAGGAACTTCAAGTTATCGGTTTAAAGCTCCTTTGGTTCGCTAGAGATGTCGTTGATTGTTTCTGGCTGTTTGTTGTAGGTTGGCACAAGGTACTCTTGTTTTGGCGTAAATTGTTCCTCGCTATGAAACGTATAGTTAAGGATATTTATAGGGCAGTTCTCCGTTTCGATCACGGTCGGCTCTGATATTATTGAGTCGTCGCAGGAGCTGAAAACTTTTAAATTTGTTTCTGTGTTAATGAATATTATACCTCTCCTGATTTCCTTTATACGAGTCGGCTGATCCGTTCTGGTTATTGTGCATTTTGGTTTCTGGTGTGTTTGGATTTTATAGATGCATTCGTCTTCTAGCGGAGGTGAATTGTCGCAGATCTTGCATCTGTATTGCTGCGGTATTATCTTGTTTTGGTTTTTCGCTACCCACTGTACGTCTGTTTTTATTCTCGTTTGGTTTCTTCTGATGGCTTGGATTTCTAGCAGTTCATATCGGCTGTTGTCTAATATCGGGATCTTTATTAGGATGGCGATATTGTCTTTGCTGATTGCTATACTTCCTGAGATGAACAAAAAAAATTGATATAAGACCTTTAAATTCAAGTTCTGTCTTCCTAGCTTCTGAAAGACGAAACTTTTGTCCACTAGTGACAATATATTTTTGCTAATCAAATTTTCTTTGGATAACTCATTTTGTTCTTCAATATCTTCTAAAGCATGGATTAAAAGATCTGTGCTAAACATTAGGTTTGTCTGTTCTAAGGTAGCGTCGTTTCTTAATGCAGCGGTTCTCAACCTTTTTTTGTCCACGTACCCCTTGGCGATATTTTTCAAATCAATTGTACGCCCTGGTTCGGTTTGTTCTCGCAGCGTGGGAGAGAGTAATGGTGAATAATGTTGTGGAAGTCTAGTTCAGGTTTCAAATTAAACTAGTTTGTTTAATTGCTACAGTCCTGTTTTAGAAGCAATATTGTAAAACAAATGAAGTATAATAAAGAAAAATTGCTTTTTCTGCCATTACTGATTTTATTTTCGCGTACCCCCTAGAGGCTTTCGCGTACCCCTGGGGGTACGTGTACCCCAGGTTGTGAACCGCTGTCTTAATGTGTTGTTAATTATTGACATTTGAAGGCTTATTTTCCTTATTGTATTTGTTACATTGTTAATTCTGTTCTGAAAACTTTTGTTAATTTTGATTTGTTTCATTTGGTTATTGGTAAGGTCATTACTTCGTGTTTGCAGTTCTCCTATGCTGTGTTGTATGATTTGTAGGTCTTCCTGGGCTGGGTTTCCTGCGATGTACTTTATAACTGTTCCTAGACCATTTATCAATCCTCTTCTTTGTCTGTGTGGTTGTAGACTTTATAGCTTTTCCCTAGCGCTAATGATTTTTCTTTTTAATGTTTCGTACAAATGATCTTTAATTTTAAATGATGAGGCTATTTTTTCTATATGATAAAGATTCGTTTAGAAAGAGTCTAAATGAGAAAAAGGTTGTCTCAGGTTAATTCTTTAGTCGATATTTATGAATTTTAATATTATTAGTGTCTTTGAAGGTCATCGTATTGTTCCCTTTTACTTTGACTGTTTTGAAAGAGTCTCGATCTTTTGTCTGTCTTTGTGTGATCTTTTCATATTTCGTCTCGTTTGTAACTACTTCGGGGGGTTCCTGTTTGTTCATAAATTTTTCTTCATATTTTTGTTCGGATCACTGGAGTTGTATTCTAACAGCTGATTGGAGATTTTCTGCTGCCTTTTGTGCTTCCTCTATGCCCGTGCTTGTCGAGGAATTGAAAATTAAGTCTCTTGGTTTCTTTTCCGTCACTGAATGAATTGTGTTATTGTAGACGTCTGTTATTATGTTCATCATGTCTGTGATGGGTTTGTTGGGATATTTTGTTTTTAATGTTCTGTATAGTTCGATCAGGGTAGAGTGGAATCTTTCGACAATCCCGTTTGCCTGTGAATCCCAACGAAGTCTAAAGATATGAACGAGGGTTCTTGGTCGCTAACAATAGTTTCTGGCCTACCGAACGTTCTTATGTGTTCCCTAATTGCCTGTTTCATGTCGGCTATATTTCTTGTTTCCAAAGGAATTACATTGGCGAATTTTGAAAAGAAATCTACTATTGTCAACCATTTTAGCCCTTTCATGAAAAACACGTCTATGTGAACTCGCTCGAATGGTTTTTGGCCAAAAACACTCTTTTGAACTAGTTGTGGTGGTTTTCTGTCATACTTGCTTTTTTTGCAGATGTCACAACTATCTATGTAAATTTTAACCTTGCGTTCGAGTTGCGGAAAATAATATTGTTGGAGAATTTGTGCCTTATTCTCTTTGATGCCTCTGTGTGCGAAGTCGTGTGTTGCTTTTATCAGTTTTACCTGTTCCGAGTCCACTTTCACGTCTTCTAAAAGAACTTCTGAAATGAAAATCTTGTACGTTTCATTAGCTTCGAAGTGTTTTTTGTAAGTTTTTTGGATTAGTTGCCTTAATTCTAATGGTACTCGTAAGCAATTTATCCTTCTGAAGTTAAGATATTTTTTGAAAATATTCACTATATCAATTTCTGTGTAAGCTGGTTTTACAACAGTTGTTCGTCGGCGTTTGGGAAATACTTCTTCGGACACTGCTTAATCAATGCGCGATATTTTAAAAAATAATTTGGTTTTTGAACATGGTTAACGGTTTTTCCGTGCACCAAATATAATAGTTATCGCTTGAATCTGCAGAGTATACTGTAGCTAGGTCGCTTTCTCCTTCCTCCTCACTGTTTTAATTTTGGAAATTGACGTTTACGTCTTCTATTTTGATCCTTGATATGGCGTCTGCGACTACATTATTTTTACCTGGTTTATATATTAAGTCATAGTCGTAGCCCTCCAGTTCTAGTTTTCCTCTGAAAATGCGCTTGTTTGTTTTTGAAAGTGAGTAGGTGAGAGGCTGATGATCTGTATCTGTAACTAGTTTAAATTTTCTTCCCCACAAATAGTGTTCAAAGTGTTTAACTGCCCAGTACATGGCCAAAAACTCCTTTTCGGTGGTTGAATAGTTCTCTTCAGTTCTATTCAACGTCCTAGAGGCATAGGCGATTGGACGGTCCT
This sequence comes from Wyeomyia smithii, assembly GCF_029784165.1. Taxonomy (NCBI): domain Eukaryota; kingdom Metazoa; phylum Arthropoda; class Insecta; order Diptera; family Culicidae; genus Wyeomyia; species Wyeomyia smithii. The sequence continues at coordinate 149,962,155 of NC_073695.1, forward strand.
TTCCAATGGTTCCTTGAGAAAGAACGGCACCTATGGCAAAATCGCTCGCGTCTGTGGTCAAGATGAATTCCTTTGAGAAATCCGGGTGAATAAGTACGGGGTCTCTCATAAGAATCTGCTTGCATTTTTCGAAGCATATTTTTATTTCCGGAGTGATTTCGAAAGCGTTCTCTTTTCTGAGCAGTGAGGTAAGTGGTTTAACCAGCCTGGCAAAGTCCTTGATGAATCGTCGATAATATCCCAAGATTCCCAAAAATTGTCTAACCTCTCTTTTTGTTTCTGGTATTGGCCAATTTTTAATGGTGACGACTTTGTCCTGGTTTGGTCTAACACCGTCTTCCAAGACTGTGTGTCCCAAAAATTGCACTTCCTTTCTGAAAAACTCGCATTTATCGAGTTGTATTTTCAGGTTGGCTTCCCTTAATTTATTCAAAACTTTGTCTAGATCAATTTTGTGTTGCTCTAGAGATGGTGAAAATTTTATTATGTCGTCCATATAGACGAGACAACATTCCTATTTCCTCTCTCAGCACACAATCCATAACGCGTTGAAAAGTCGCAGGTGCGTTATTCAACCTGAATGACATCCGTGTAAATTCATATTTTCCTGAATTTATCGAAAACACCGTCTTCTCTATGATTTGATGGAACCCTGATACTAGATCGATTGTAGAGAAGTAGCCCGTTCTGCCCAGTTTATCTAATATGTCTGTTATCTCTGGTATAGGATATCTGTCGCTGATCGTTTTTTTTTCGTTCAGCTTACGATAATGTATTTCCAGTCTAAGTTGCTTTGGGGCTCCCAGGTAACAAAACTGGTTTTATCAAAGCTTTATAGCGCTGTTTCGGCTGTATTAAGCGCTATAAAACTTTGATAAAGCCAGCGTCTGACTTCTTAGGCACTATCCATACGAAAGACGTATATGGAGAGATAGATTCGCTAACAATACCGTTTTTGAGTAGTTTATCTACTTGTTGCCTCACTACGTCTTCGTAGACATTGGGGTATTTGTGGGATTTGGTGTGGATTGCTATGTTGTCTGTCGTCCGAATTTTGTGTTTTATTCTGTGTGTGAAGGTTAGGTTGTCTTTTTCGCAGTATAAAATTTCTCTATTTTTAGAAATAACATCACTAAGTGCAGATTTTTCTCTTTGGTTCAGGTTGTTGGCCCTTGTGTCGTATTTGCATTGATTGTTTTTTGATGGTATCTTTTCAATTTCGTAGTAGTCTTGTCCAAATTCTAATTCATCAGTCTCTTTCTCGTTGCTAATTTTGTGTATTGCTGATATGGCTTTTCCTTTTGATGCTTCGCATAGTCCAGGAAGGATTGTGAAGTGCTTCGTATTCAATTATCGGTCTATTAAGAAGGATCCTTTTTTCCACACAGGCAACTGAATAAACTGTAAGTTTTGTTCTGTGAGATTTAATTTGTGCTCGTCTGGAAACATTTTTTTCATAATAATTAATTTTCTTCCTATTTTCAAGGTGTTATTCGCGATATTCAGGGTTGCTTTAAGGTCTCGCAATGATTCATAGCCGATGAGGCCGTCAAGGTATTCGTGGAATTTGAATATATGAAATTTTATTTATAATTTGATGCGAAAAATAACTATCGAAGCCGATTTGTTGATTGTATGTTTACCTGCCATGTTATTTACCGTTGATATTGATTCGTCTTTACAAATTTCGATATTTACGTGTGTTGGCGAAATGTAGTTTTTGTTCGCGCTTGGGTCGACTAAAAACTTAAGCTCGCCTTTCGTTGTTTGAATTGAAACGTAGGGTATAAAACTGGATCTTTTCATTACGTCTTTTGATTTTTTTCTTGGGTCAGATGAAAATTTATTTCGTCAGAAAACAGGTAATCGTCATCGTCAGAGTCGAGTCTAGGGTTTTCTGTTGTTTCGTTTGGAGGATCGTATTCTGGTTCATACTCTGTGTCAGTTACGGTTTCTTTCCCTTGTTGTGTATGGTAATTTACCTGAATTTTTGAGACGTGTGTTCTCATAGATGCGTCGTCTTCCGTTTGTAGTTTGTTTTTAAATTTGCCTGATGGTGTCCGATCGCTATAACGTGAATTATTGTTAAAGTTATTCGGTTTAATTTTGCTTCGCTCCCCAGTCAGTTGTTTTGAAGAAGAAGATGTCGGGTTATTCACTTTCCGATCCGAAATGTCTTCATTTAGCCCGTCTACAAATCGGGTTAGCGTAATCAGACTAACGAAAGAGTTGATGACCTTCGTATGTGCCTTGTAATCGTCCATACTTGCTACAGATGATTTTATTGCTGTGTCTATGGTTCTAATTTTGTTGTAGTATTCTGTCAGATTTTCCCTTGTCGAATATAAAAAAGCGATCGAATGTGACTCGTTAAGTCTCTGCGATCTCCGTATGCGTTAGTTAACACTTCTTTTATTTCTTCCCAGGTTGTTGGGTTTCCAGAAGCTATCAATATCTCTCTCGCATCTCCCGTTATTTTATTTTTAATGCTACGAATTATTTGCCCGTAACATATGTCGTTTTTATCTTGGCCGAACAATGCTAAAGTTTGCTTGGCGTCTTGAACCCAAGCTAACACTTCTTTCATATTTCCGTTGAAATTAGGAATATTCCTGATTGGATCAGGCGTTGTAAAATTTAAAAATGGATCATTGGCCTTGTCTTTCAAGATCCTGACCGTTCGAATTAATTCTTCTTGATTTTTCTTGAGTTCTCTCACTTGCTCTAGTAGAACTTCTGCACTTATTGCTGGTTGATCCATATTTCGATTTTTATCGAAACGTTTCTTTTTTTTTAGTTATATTTGGTCGGCGTGCGACCAGACCGAGCCAAGCGACATTTTCTTTAAAATTGAGTTATTAGCACCAGTGGATGTGCAAACTGATAATCTATGTTCCATTAAAGAATGAAATCATTTGAACAGTTCATAGGGGTGTTATAATAAAAAATCTCTGTAGCACTTTGTAAAAGAACAATATTGTGTTCGACCAGAGTGAACCGTAAACACAGACATGGCATCTAAAGAAACTGATTGTTTGTGATTTAAAAGCAAACTTTGCGATTTATTTTAACCAGTAAATGATTTCTCCGTTTCGGACAGCTCGTTAATACGACTGTTATCAGAATTAGATAAATAAACAGCCAGGTGGTTTTCGTAGAGCCGAATTTCGTTTCAATGGGCACTTTTTTTCAAGATCTTGTTGAGCCAGACCGAACCAAGTGCATTTTATTTTCATTTTATATTTTTCAAATAACATTAGATTTTTTCTTATGACAAACGTCAGGACTGGGTTAATATACGGTAAATCAATAAAGTTAGACAATACCCGCTTCAAAATACCAGAGTATCTCATATTGATACTATCTTAACACTTTGGCACCAGGAAATAGAGCTACAGAAATGAAGCTTTGCTTGTCTATCAACTGTATAATTTTTGATACAGATTGGACTGACAGATGAAGCAGCGTTGATATTTATGTATTACGTTCGACTAGTAAGAAAAATTAGCTTGTTTAATAGTCAAGTTGACATGTTGTAGTAAATAGGTTTGACCAGACCGAACTGAAGACCATTTTTTAAAATTTTTGTTCGACCAGAGTGAACTGAGTGCATAGGTGTCAAAAATAAAATCCAATTATTTTATCAATTATTGCTATTTTTCGTGTATTTATGATAAGAGGACATTCATTTAGCCTTATTCATTACGTGTTAGCATTGAATTAATGATATGTTCAAACACGATTAATTTATGGGTGGTCAAACTTCAAATGCTAATTACTCAAAACAATGTGTTTGGCGCTTGGCTCGGTCTGGTCGCACGCCGACCATTTCGTTAAATACCTTATGTACAGGAAAGTTAGCGTGGTAGTAAGAATTATCGTTATAATAATAACCAGTGTAGGGTATATCCTACCAGGGACTTCTTCTTCTAGGTATCCCTGTACGCGCAATTGGCGCGGAATTAATTCACCAAATTAGAGCTGATGATAATAATTAACTTTTATTCTGTACATCACTGCTTAAATATACCCTGCAGGTAACTCAGAGTGAGAGGCTTTCTCCACTCTCTGTTTACCATTTTATTTATTTATTTATTTCGTCAATCATATATGTAGACTGGTTACAATAAATTCTAAACTATACATGAACATAAAACAAATTTATTTTGTGTCCTCAGCCTCAAGGACTTGAAATACTGTTTCAGTTTATACCGGGACATCGTAAAGTCAATGGCTTCGCTGTGTTGATTATAAGAATTAATCATACTATTTATAGGTCCATTTTTTGCGTATTCCGTACGATGATGGTTAAGAACAAATAAACTACGGTGTCGAAGTTGTCGAATGGGTGCATAAAAGTTCAATTTAGAAAGTAGTACTGCTGAGTCAACGTTCTGCGAAACGATATCGTTTACAAATGAAGCCATCGCGTACTCTCGCCGTTCTACAGCTACAGTACAGTACAGAATTCCAGTATTGACCTCACTTGAATGGGATTTGACTTTTTTCCATTAAATTTTATTATTTGTTGCCTGTTTGTTAAATATGATTCAAGCCACTTCAGGAGACCAGACTCAATTCCATTTTTTTTGCAGTTTAAAAAGTAGTATTGGTATGTCAATACGATCAAATGTTTTGCTAAAGTCTGTATAAAGAGCTTCAACATGGTTCCCATTATCCATTGCATTCAATGAGTAATCTACGAATTCAAGTAAATTTGTGGATGTAGAGCGGCCTTTCAAGAAGCCGTGTTGTTTGTCAGTTATTCGATTTTTGACTTGAGCAAATATCTTTTCATTGACAATTGCCTCAAAGAGTTTAGGAATGCAAGAGATAATAGCGATTCCACGATAATTACGTATGTCAGATTTACGCCCAGATTTGAAAATAGGCACTAAAAATGAGCTTTTCCATATATTTGGGAAGACTCCAGTTTCCAACGACATATTGAACAGCCAGAACAAAGGAGATGTAAGTTCCTTCGAAAGATTTTTCATGAGTGCTGGAGGTATTCCGTCAGGTCCAGGTCCTTTGGAAGGGTCTAAATTTCTCAGACCCTGCAAAACATCCTGTTTCTGAAGTTGGTTGACACCAACGTTTCTTGGATATTCTGGATAAAATGCAAAATAATCGCGGTCGCGATTTTCTTCGGAAAATGTGGTATAGATTTCCTGGAAAAAATTTGCAAAGAGATTGCACTTTTTCTCCGAGTTATCACCAACATGTTCATCGAGTTGCATTATTGATGGAAAATTGTCTGATTTTAGTTTTGTTTTGACGTAATTGAAGAAGTTCTTTGGACAAGACTTAATTTCTAGTTCAGTTTTTGCATTGAATTCTTCAAATGCATCACTGATTGCAAAGTTCAGTTGATCACATATTTCCAAGTAAATTGTTAGATTTTCACTGCCATTGTGTTTTTTGAAAATTTTGTGGGCTTTTTGTTTGCGGTTTTTTAAATTTTTTATTTGTTTGTTAAACCAGACTGGATGTTTAGTGTTAGCGTGGCGTCATTTTTTCTCCAATGGAATCTCTTGAGAGATGATGTTGTACAGAATTTGGAAAAGACGCTAACAGATGATTCGACTTTTCCTTCATCTCTAAAAATTTGTTGCCAATTGACACAGTTTAATTTGTTTTCAATATTTGCATAGTTCGCGAGTTTGAAATCAAGGACTTCCTCATACTCACAGTCGTTGGGTCTTTGATATTTATGTAAAAATAAAGAAACTTTTCGTTTTTCCACAGTGGGTTAACTGATTCGGTCACACAGAAATCTTCATGGATATTCGTTAAGACTAGGTCCAAATAGCAATTTTCACGGTTTCTTACATGGTTAATCTGGTCCAAACCTAGTTTAGCAATTTCGTCAAACATGAAGTGCAAAATGATGTTATCTCCAACGACTGGGAGTAGGATGCTTTCGTTTTCAGGGTCCAAGATGAAGTCAGCGGTGTTTTGATTGAAGTCCCCATAGATGTGAACTTTCACTCCTGGAGGTAGTTCAGATAAAATTTTTTCTGCGCAATTAAAAAACTTTTCATACGTAATTTTATTAGCGTTATGTGGAGGAAAGTACACAGAGGCGAATACGTGTGTTTTACCTGCTCTGTGCGATTTTATCCAAATGTGCTCGAATTCATTGAATTTAGGTGCAGCAACAGTTTCTGAATTAAAATTCACAGAGACCGCTATGAGGACTCCTCCGCCTGACTTCTTTTCGGATTCTTGAAGATTCCTGTCATTACTGAATACATTAAACATATTTCCAAAAATTTCTTTACTTTTGACACTTTCATCCCAGTTTGTTTCAGTCGCCAATATGACTGAAAAAGATAAGCCTAAAAGATTGTTGTAAATTTGTTTCATTTTGGCTAGGCCTTTCATGCGATTGAAATTTTGACAATAAACAAAAATTTCAGTCGCATTTTGTGTTGGTGAAGAAATTTTTGGGGATATGGTGGTTGACGATGTTTGAGGGTTGGTATGTGTTACCTGTAAGTCTTCTTCTTTCTCATCGAAAGGGGTCGTTATTTCCGAAAACTCGGTTTGTAAAATTTGTCGGTGCTTTCCCTTAGTTGTTGTAGGCGGTGTGTTCGTTCACTGGATAGCGATGTCGTTGGTAGTCCTTCAGCTGCCAGCACCACCGATGCACTAATTTTGGTGATTTCTCGAATGCATACCGTTATTGGCTGATCATGCAGGAAAGCAAGGAAAGTTCGTACCGTATCCATAATTTTGTGATCACGCAGCCGTGCTTTAAGATAGCGTTTGTCACCAGCAGCGGATTGCTCCGTTAGTCTGACAATCGGTGGACGCATAGGATCTAGCAGCGGAGCAGTATTTTCCGGTTCTGACTGTGAAGTAGTGCTCTGTGTTGTACCTTTTTCAGATCGATACGGGTTGATAGTTTCTCCTTTCCTGAAGTTGATGAGTTTTGGAGAAGAAAGTGCAGCTATCGGATGGTCGGTTGATGAGGGTGGCCCAGCGAATTGAACTTTTGCTGTGGCTAGTAATTCTTTGTCTGATGCGTTGATGCGTTGATAGTTTTGCGTACCGCTGTGCTGGTTGTTTTGTTTACTGGTATGAGTGATTTGTTGTTTTCTTTTTTTACGGTTTCTTTTGGCTTTTTCGGCAGCTTTTTCTTGTAGTCTTCGAGACCGATGCTTAGCATCATAAGTGGACCAGTCCTGCTTCCATTGCTATTTGTTACCCAGAAATCTCCATCCTGGAGATGTATGGTCCGCTTTCGGGTAGAAAGATTTTTCAGCTAGTTCTTCCTGAAGATTTTCTTGAGGGTTTTCACTGCATGTGTTGGTCACCTGAAGATTGGAGACAGTCCCTGAGACAAATTTCACCTCCTCGAGTATTTCAGTAAGTTTTGAGTCGTTATTTGCATGAGGTTTCAATGACTCAGCCTCTGCGATTGAACTAATAAAATTGCAAGTCAGGCTTGAGAGCCGTTCGTCAAAATATTTATGTATTTTTTGTGGCATCGTTGAAAACGACTCGCTGATGCCGGTCAATGTCGTGTGCAATTTATTGTTACACGACTTTATGTGCTGCCCGACCGCACTGCACATGTTTTGATTGCTTTTGTTAATCGCTGACAAAGTTTCTTTGACATCATTAAGCAGGTGCTCAATACTGTCGAGAAATTCTGACACTAAGCAGAATTTTTTCATATCCGCGGCAATTCGATGATTGGCGTCCGTCTGTCGATGTATTGCCTCCACAAGCTGCTCCTGTTGATAAAGCAGCTTCCGTACGTCAGCTTCCTTCCGGAGAATTTCTTGACATTCCGTACACAATGGCGCCATATAAGATGTGATGAAAAGTTCGCGGTGTCGTTGTACGCCGATACACGCAGCATGGTAAGTTCTACTGCATAACCCGCACTTCCAAAGAAAGCGGTCGTCGTTTATGCTGCACGAATGTACACCGCACGGCATGGTTATTTACGTTAATACACTAAGCGGAAGAGTTACGACACGGATGGTCAGCAAAAACACGCGACGTTGTCAAGGTGTGAAAAAAAACAAAAAAAAAATGTATACTATAGAAGTTAATTGCAAAGCAAACGCGTCCGCGCCCGATTACTGTTCGAGGCGAAAAAGCCTTAAGCTCTTAACTTATAATCTAGTACCGCATGTACGGTAGAACGCATGCGAGAGCATCAACACCGTTGAACCGGCGACTTATGTTTTGTTTATAACAAAATGTTTATTCTATTTGAGTTTACATGACTGTGGCACAGTAGAAGGCTGCGCGAAGTTCTTTGCCACCTATGGCATAATCTGTTGATACATAGTGTGTTGGCAGAGCCGTTCGCGGTCCTCTGTCAAGGGAACCAAATGTTTCGCCTAACTAAAGCATAGCAGAAGGCTGAGCCCTCCTGGGAACAAAATTGAACTTTTATTATACGACTCGTGACGGAGCATTAGGTAATGCTGCGCCGGGTGTGACGTCACACCAGTAATATCCCCTTACAATGGCTATACTTTTTTTTTGGTACAACACGCTACCCAAATATCTGAAATAAAATTCTATACTCAGCAAAAGACGACATCGTTCGATGGGTCCTCCACGTTGCTCGTACACGTTGGTCGCTTCCGTCGCTGTGCCGGGTGGTTACTATGCCGAATTCCATTCGTCATCATCTTCAGTGGGTGCGTTGATCGATGGCTTCGATCGATGTGACGTTGTGGCTGATGATTTCCTTTGTTGTTGCTGTTGGTGGGTCCGCTGTTTCATAACTTATATACAAAACAATCCAAATTAGCTTTATTTCTCTACATATCGTTTGCAAAGTGACCTTTTGCGTTACAAAACTCACTTTCGTTATTTTGTGGCTTGCCCTTTGTTTTGTAAAACCATATTCGATCTTCGTGGTATGTTTACCACCAGGTTTTCACGAGTAGAAGCTGGACTAGCATTTCACGCTGCATGTACGACGTTCCATAAGTCTGTTTTATTCTACATTTGTATTTTTTGTGTATTTTCTACAGTGTATTTTTTAAAGTGTTTTTGTAAATTTATTTTAACAAATAATAAGTTCGAATGAGAAAGGCTGGGTCTTACCGCTAGGTGGATTAATTTAAGTTTTCAGATTTATTTTCACTTGCACTGTGATAAACACACACGTAAAAGCTGTAATTGAATTTTGTTTGATTTGTAAGTTTTTGCCTTTCTCCTAGAAAGGTATAGCAATTACTTGCAAAACCGAAAGTATAAAAGTGCTCCAGAGGGCCGAATAGTTTATATCACTCGACTCAGCTCGACGAGCTGAGCATTTTCTGTATGTGTGTGTATGTGTGTGTGTGTGTATGTGCAGATTTTTATTCTCACTCACTTTTCTCAGAGATGGCTGGACCGATTTCTATGAAATTAAATGCAAATGAAAGGTCTTGTTGTCCCACAATACCCTATTTAATTTTTTTGTAATCGGATTTTTAGTTTCGAGGTTATGTATCAAAATGTAAAGATCATGAAACATCATTATCTCAAAAACTATACAACCGATTTGAACGAAATTGGTTTCAAATAAACGGACTACCTAAAATAACAATAACTTTTGAATTTTATAAAGATTGAACTTGTGGTTCAAAAGTTATGAAAAGAACGTGTTTTGAAGACTATTTAAACTCTCTCATGTTTCTCAGAGATGGCTGGACCGATTTTCATAAAATCAGTGTCAAATGAAATGTGATCTAGTTGCCCAATAAGATTCTAGTAATTTGTTTTGCAATCGGACTATTACTTTGCCTGTTATGTTTTAAAATGTGAAATCCAGCTATGAAAAGGAACATTTTCCGAAGACTGCTTGGACTCACTCACTTTTCTCAGAGATGGCTGACTGATTTCCACAAAATTAGTGTCGATTGTCTAGCTGCCTCATGACCCCCTATTGAGTTTTATTGTAATCGAACTGTAACTTCGTCTGTAATGTACCGAAATGTGAAAATCACGAAACTTCATTATTTCAAACACTACACGACCGATTTGATCAATATTATTATCAGATGAGCGGGCTGGTTTTTTTTTTTTGTAAGATTTGGACCACTGCGACCATTGTGTTGATCTTTTGTGGTATGCCTCTTCTTTAGACTAGGTACTTGTGGCATACATATCACTATTGATAGGAGTGATCGTCCTTGTCATATCGCACCCTTTCTCCCAATTTGGCACTGAATTTCGCATGAAATGTATTACCTCATTAGGATTTGCAGACCAGACCTCGAAAGGCTCCATAGTTCCTTTTCCAAAGGCTCTTGTTCTGCGCTGTATTAATGCACTGCATTGGCAGAGCAAATGTTCTGCGGTTTTACATTCGAACCCACACGATTCTCAAAAATGAGTCGTGCTCCAAAAAATTAAACCAAAATGGCATATATCAAGATGGCTCGGCAAAATATTTTTTTTGATTCTTTTATCAAATTAATTTGTGAGTTCGAAATCCAATTTGTGGTAGTTTGTGGTTAAGTGGTTTCCGAAAAATTTTCAAAAAACTGAGTCAAGCCATCTTGAAACATGATTTTGCTTCAAATGAATCGGACAACGATGATATATACATCAATCGAAAGCTCTCAATTTGTGGTTCGCGAAAATGTAATCTTAAGGTCATAATTACTAGTGTTTGCACAGAAATTTATGTTTTATTGTTCACGTAGTTCTACGTTTTGTTTATTTGTTGTTGACGCTGCTGGCAGCTAGTGGGGTTGGCTGTTTGCGGTATTTGTCACTGCTATACTGATGGTGCGTGTAGGGAATATGGTAAATATCATTTTTTACAAGGCATTAGCAATTCTCTAGTACTACAGGTTTTCTGTACATACAACGGTTTCAACGGAATTTTGCCTTCTGTTTATTATACATATACTTCGCAGCCAACTGTTTGATGTAGGAGAACAACGGGCAAGACGGTCACCCTAAGGAAATCATTCATTATTCTGCTCAAAACACAACATTTCAACCAACGATATTCATAATTTTCGACATTGACTAGTGCTTTTCATTAAATAATGCAAACTTTTCCTTTTTAGAGTGATTTTATATTAGTTTCCACCAAAATAAAAACAGTCTCGAAAAACCACTATTTCACAACGTGCATATGAAACGGACCGGCTGTGCTGGTAAGACAGACCTATGGAAGACTATAGCAAATTTCTTTTCTATACGGGACGACGCGCTGCGCAAAAAAGCACGTGTTTGAAGCTTACCGTCGGCTGCGCCGATGGAATCATTCACATCATTTACATGTAATATATTTACAGCTTTTAACAATGTTTTTAATGATGATTTTTGTTTCAAATGAGAGTTAATGACTTTAGGTCTCATATCGCATGCTGAGAATAATGAATAAAAAAAATGATAAATTGTGCTATTGTCGTTTTCTTAGACTACCCATTTTGCTAACACAACATCTGACCGTCTTGCCCAAGAGGCAAATATTTTTTGGATCGATGTGATTTCCAAAAAAATAATATTTTCACTAAGCTATCTTCACCCACGTGTCTCAAATATGCTCAATTATTCCAATGTCATTGAAAACTATATTTTTCTGAAGTTTTACCGAAGCAGAAGCTTGAATTCGACACGGCCAAAACTACATCACATTGCTTTGCTGTTGAGGGTGAGCTTATTTTGATTATTTCTCAAATAACTAACTATTGTTTCAATCTACATAATATCTCGAAACTCCCAAGCAGGCCCGTAGGAACCGGGGGGGCTAGGGGGGTCTTAGCCCCCCCACGCGTTTGTATTGCCCCACCACGCAATTTTCTCATGTAGGTGATTGATACTAGGTGAAAAAATCCAAAAGAAAAATCTGAAATATTAGCATTAAGCATTATTGAATAGTCACCAGTTTTTTTAATGTTAACGGTATCAGTCAATTTTTTGGTCAAGCGAATATACCAAAATAGATAAATTTTTCAATCTTTCGGTGAGCCAGTATCCTAACTTCCTGCAATATGATCTTGTGATGCATGTTCATATTCAGTTCAATATATTTTGGCCCATTTCCATATTTCGGAAGCATAACCCAGACCGTTCCCTGGCCCGGACAACTCTGTTCCGGTTCAGTCCGAAATAAAATCAGACTATAAAAATTGTAGTCTGACCGGACTTTGAACTAGGCATTCCACACTCTACCTGGTCTGATGGTAAACACTGATCAAACAAAGCCTATCGTAAAATTTAGAATTCGGGCTGACGGTTGAATCGCTCCATTCTCTCAGTATTTCTTCGCGAATTGATTTTCTCAGTATCGTTGGTTGACATCAATCGGCGACTCTCGAAGCTGGATTTATAACGCTGTAATTACTTCAATGCATTTGTGGCTTTAGAGTAGAACTTTTATAAACTCTCTTCTGTTCTTCGATCGCACATGGTCGCACCCTCAAGACATTTGAAAAAATTAATTGTAAGATACACAGTTTGGAAGTTGTGGGTTCAGTCATATTTTCAGTTATTTTAAGTCTCTACCTTCATGACTACATTTACTCCTTGAACCAATAGATACACAGTTACGCTAATCAATAGCGGTTTTCACGCCGAGCTCGAATACAAATACCTAGCCGTTACCTGTGTATTATGGTGCCAATGAAAATCAATTTTTCGAATTTCGTTTAACGATAGGGCTCAAAAGTTTCGTCTACTCGAAAAAAGTCATCCAAAAAAATTTTTTTTTCGATAAGGTACACCAGATCTTGACGTTTCATGCATTTTTTAGACATTTGGCATAAAAAAATTCGATATCGACGATTTCATGAACGTTTAACCTGTGCATTTCATCAGTCAGAAAGTTGAAACATTGATCGCTTTGAGGGACGTGTTCCCAAAGGCCGATTTAGCTGAAATTTGCATGGGGACTGTCGAACCCCACTGCTAAACGATATTCGAATGACCTTTTTTCATACATTTCACTGGCGCCCTACTGTATATCTTCCATTACTCATCGATTGAGGTGAGTATTTTTACGGCTGGGTATTTGAATACAAGCTCGATATGAATACAAAGCAAATCTACGAGGCTCTTACTCAGTTAGAGTAAAAGTAGCTGAACCTGCGTAAACAATTGGTCCCCTGAAACTCAATTACACAATGTAAACCTGCTCATTTAAGTTTGCAAACTTATTAAAATTTGCAGATTCTTTTTTCTTTAATAAGGTTAATATCTCTGCTTTATTTAAATTATACGCACATTCGAAGTTTCGTTTTTTTTTCGGAATATAAACCCGGAAAACCGCAATAAGATAATTCTTACGGGACACCCCCGACGCTTATTTGAAAATAAATGAGCTTCTGAATCTTTAGGTGCTAAAATAATCGAAATGGGACGAAAACTGCAAACGGTATAAGAATTTTAATTTGTGAGTACCCGGGTACTCCGTTGGACGCGTAAAGGTCCTTTTTTGTCGAGCACATAACGGTTTTAAACTGCTTACTCCACAAAAAAATGACGTTTTTTTTTAACAAAAATTCTCTGCCTCCCCACGCAAAACGGAGTAGCTACGGCTCTGCTCCCAGGACCCTGTTGGTATGTAACTGGCATTACTGATTTGTGCTAATTTCAATGGTTTATATAGAAATGAGCAACGGTCCATCTTACTCGCCCTGTCCGTGTTGCCCGTTGTTCCCCTACAGGACAATTGCGGGGCCAACGCTACGATCCTACTGACACTAACAGTCTCTCCCGAGCCGGGACTCGAACCTACGACGACTGGCTTGTTAGGCCAGCATCGTACTTCGAGACCAACTGGAAGGTCTTTCAAATTAAATATTCATTCAAATATGGTCGATAAAATTGTTGCGAATTTCCAAATCATTCGGCACGATTTTGCTCAATTAATTTTACAACCACAGTGGTAGCTTACTTATTCATTAAAATTTGATAAAAATTGTAGTTTCCTAAAATCTCTATTTCAATCAATTCGTTTTCATTTTTCTCACCGCCTTTATAATTTTATGCATTCCTGTCTATTAACGTCCAGATGAATATTAAGAATTTCCTTAGTTGAATGTTTTGCTTCTGCTGTTGATGTTAATGCTCTGACTTTTTTAATTTCTCTCAATGGACAGTATATTTTAGATTTCTGAAAAACATTTGATAATTTTTATATGTGTAATTATTATTTTCAACGCCTAAGATTTATTCTTACTTTCTGCACTGTGGTCCCCGTGGCTCTGTGGTTAGCGATGTCGGTCGGCTAGCTCTCCCACACGGTTGTGATATCGGGTTCGATTCCCGATCAGGTCGAGGAACTTTTCGAGCTGGAAATTTCTTGACTCAGCACTGGGGCACGGTGTATCGTTGTACTTATCCTACACATGCAAAATGTGCCAAAAACAATATCGATAACGAATTCTCTCAACTAATCTTAGTTGATCGAGACCGCTATTAGCCCCAAAGCTAAGCGTGCGATATTGTTATTGTTCTGCACCGTGTACCAACTTTTATGTGCTTTTAATACTTGTTTAAGCATATTCTTATTGATTTCAGTGCTTCAAATCAATTTTGTTTTTATTTTCTGAATAAACCAAATCAATTTTAACAACATCCTTTCGGGTTCAATGCATGTTGATTTTATACAGTTTTTTTTTTTCATTCAAAAATGGTTAAAGTTGATTTTACAAATTTTTCAAAATCATGACAAATCCTCCGTTTGCAAAACAGCACGTTTTTCCCGATGGTGCCACTAGTAGCTTAACAGACCCGCAGACAGCAGACATCTTCTTTAATACTTTGCTCATAAGTTAGCACACATGCATGGAAAAATAACAGAAGAGCAACATTAAGCTGGATCCCGGCAGCTTATTTGAACATTTGTTTAAATATTTCCGAAACATTTCTCAGAACCTAGGTGATGAAAAATACTTACTGGTTCTGAAAAATAATCCGTCGAATTTGGATTGCTTCACTTTGAAAGTACATTTCAACAACAACAACAAGTACATTGTCAACAACAAATAAACAAAACATAAAACTCTGTGAACAATAAAACACAAATTTCTGTACAAACACTAGTAATTACGACTTTAAAAATTACATTTTCATGAACCACAAATTGAGAGCTTTTGATTAATGTATATATCATCGTTGTCCGATTCATTTGAAGCAAAATCATGTTTAAAGATGGCTTGACTCAGTTTTTTGAAAATTTCTCGGAAACCACTTAACCACAAATTACCACAAATTGGATTTCGAACTCACAAATTAACCACTAAATATTGGTGATAAAAGAATCAAAAAAAATTATTTTGTCAAGCCATCTTGATATATGCGGTGCAAGGGAAATTTTGATGAGTTCGAACTAGCGTTAGAATACGCCAAGCGCTATATGCTTAGCATTCGTTTGACCAATGGAGAATCGGTATACAACTTCATTTACAAAACAGGATTTTTGGGAATGGTTGTCAACATCCAAAGCTTCTGCGAGTTATATCTGGAATATGTAGAAAAGAAGGGTCTCCTGGAATTCATACCTACCTACCGTTTTTCACAAGATCATGTAGAAACATATTTTGCTGCTATAAGAGCCATGGGTGAATCGAACAATAACCCAAATGTTGTTCAATTCAAAGCTGCGTTTAAAAAACTGCTTTCTAATAACAGTGTTATCGGATCGTCGAAAATGAACTGTACTGTTCTTGACGACACTCACATTCTAGCGTTGCGAACGAGTAATTCAAACCTAGATTCGAAGATTCCGAAATGTAGTCTTGCCAGCAGTGTTCCAGACAAAGATTTGAATTGTGCCATCAAGGAAAAGTTATTAGACCCTTCCTTACTGTATAATATTGTCGATGATACTATTGCAACTGCTGTTATGAGACAGGAAGCGTTGCGTGTTCAAAAGATTGTCGTAAAGAGCATGAAATGCGAAAAATGTCTAGAGATTCTAGTTTGCGACTCTATTGTTGGCAATGCTAGTGAAGGTATACACACGATTTGCCGAATAGTTAGACAAATAGTAGAGATATTGACAAATGGGAAAGTAAATCATGTTGAAAATCATTTCGTGGGTGTATGCGTTAGCCACCGCTCTGATTTAATTCGACTGATTATCAACAAATACCTGACGATCTACTTACACGCCTATAGCAAGACAATCATCCCATCCAAAGTGTATAAAAAATTAAGAAAAAAATAAACGAAAATAATATTGTTCGAGGGTCAGTGATGTTTCTTGAACATAAATATAAAATGTTTAAAAGTAATGGGGTGATAACTACTATATTATAACAATCCTCAATTGAAAAGTGATACAACATATTTTGAGGCAAACTGCCTAGCGTTTTCACTACTACGGCCAGCTATTCGACACCTAAAACATAGAAAGATTGCTGCACTACCTGCAACTGCCGTTCCTAATTCGTTCTGCCAACAATCGAGTAATTTTATTGCACTGTTATGTGTTATGCTTTTTACTGTCTTGCAAATTATTACATTGCCAACTAAACCTAAAAACACTTAGCTTTCTATAAACTTTACTACACTCGTCACTTATATTAATTTTGGGTTGGCAGATCGCAAAGCCAAATTTCCAGAGCCCGCTTTTCATTGCTGCACTTTCCGAAACATTTTTTGTAAGTTGCTAGCCTGTGCTGTTCCATCAGCGCTGCTGCTGGTTATTGTTTGAATCGCGCTCTCAGATCGAACTGCTAGCTGCATTTCAGTTCCAATTTTCACTTAAATTTTCATTTTCTTAACTTCCACAAACAGCAAACATACAACGTAATACTTAACTACGGGAATAGTAACGTTAACAGCAGGAAAATCCTTTCGAATGGATGAAACAACTGCAACGAAATCAAAAAACCATGATTTTTTACGACCATTTGAATAAAAAGTATACTGTGCAGTACTTACATTTCATCCTGAAGATATATTACGTATATTACCATGTAAATGGTGTTTTCAAAATTATCACAATAAAAATCACAGGAGGGTTGTGTGCAAAGCCACGACCGCAAGGTTGAAGTAGAATACTTTTACATAGCTCTACTTACCGGCTGTACATTAACCTACGGCCGGCGAATCGGTTCGCGCCGCTTTTCGCGTTTAGGCCGTTTACATACTGGCGCGTTCTGCGTTGCGGAGACGGTTCGCCTTGCCGTGGATTAATGTACAGCGGTAAGTAGAGCTGTACATTAACTCGCGGCAAGGCGAACCGTCTCCGCAACGCAGAACGCGCCAGATGTAAACGGCCTTAGTCTGGTAGAGGCCTAATGCGCACGGCCAACACAATTGAAAGGTGTTTTCACATAGAAAATTAGACACGGCTTTACTGGAGTAAGTGTTGGCAAATGCATCAACCGCTAAGGAGGCAATCCACATACCACGTGTACAGATTTTTAACGATTTTGACCCCCCCCCCGCTCCCCCTCCGTGGACAACAGCCCATATAATGTATGGACCGTGGACATTAGCCAACCACCCTCACCCAAAGCTGTCCACGTGGTATGTGAATTGCCCCTAACACCGCCGCTGTCGTACGAAAGCGCGTCGTTTCATGTGGGGAATAATATCCACAACGAAAAATGACGCGCGTCTAAGCACACTCGAACTGTTTCGCCGTGCCGCTTCCATTTACTTCCTTATAACATCGGCCTCATGGAAGTACCAGCTGCACCTACCGCTGAGGCTGTTACATACTGCTACTGGCACCCAAAGCTTTTAACTCTTCAAATTGAGTGTTTTATTTGTCCTCAGAAGAACAATTGTTCAATTCCATATCGGATATAATACAAACGCATCTCTGTAATATTACCGACAGCAATATTCTTCTGAACAAAATGATCCAACTTTTCCATTAGAGGAAGTGCCAGCTGATGTACGGCAAAAATCTCGCCCGATCGCTTGCGTTGGCGTTCAGCCTGGCAGAGGCCTGAGAGGTGGTGACCAACCACAGGGCAAGTGATTTGTTTAATTTGAAGGCAGCCACAGGCGCAACCCGCTGATATTGTCTGTTACTGCAGAGTGCTGATATCTGCTGCTCCTGCTGGCAACGTTGTGGAGGTCCATCCAGCTCACCTTCCGACTAATGAATGTAGCCAGTTTTCCCAGAAACATTCTTTTATAGCCGAAGGGTGCTACGTAATAGACCACGCCTTCCAGTTTAGTTTTACCATTTCCTAATGTTCTTTAGACGAATTATTCCACAATTCGCATTTGATTTTTGTATCCAGCGAATAAACACCGATGGTGCTCTCACACACGCAACGGTTTTAACCCGTATCTTATTGCGGTTTGTAACATCAAGCGATTTCGTTTGCTCGCTGTTGCATCATGTTGCAACTTGGCAGCTGGGAGAACCGCGCTGCTCCTGAGACGTGATGACCAACCACAGGGCTAATGCTGCTGCTAAGGAAGGACGACTGCTGTTGTCGCTGTCCAGAACCATTATGAGCGGCTTCGGCTGAAACAGGCTCTTATACAGTCCAAATAGCATGTTTTCAATTGCAAGGTATATGATTCTGTCGACCGTGCTTGGGAAGCAATCATATAACGACCAATCAGAGGTCGAATTTTTCCGTTTGACAAGGCTTGACTATTTTCAATAGTACAATAGTGTGAATATCAAAATTACAATTATCTTCTTTTGGGAAGAATCTTAGAAGATTTTCCAATCTATTGCTGCAAGAACGAAGGAAATCCATCAGATACTAACCGATTTATTAGCATTTGAAATTGGACATATTTTTCACTTTTTTCGGTTTCAGATTCTCATTTCACATCCCTATGTCACCGAACTTCCTGAGAGAAGTATTCTATTTCAAAAAAATTATCTCTACCGGCTCTACCGTCACCTTTTGTCATGTTTTGCTGTTTCAGTGTTGTCAGTGGTGCCGCAATGTCAGTGGTACCACGATGTCAGTCAGCGCTACGGTTGGTAGAGATCAGTACTATCATCTGCCAGCGCCACTGACGGTCGGTGTGAACAACAGGAGATAAACAATGTCGAAACATTAAAATGATTGTTTTTCAATATTTTACTATGAAATATACCTACAAAAAGTACATTTTCGTGAACCTCAAATTGAAAGCTTTCGATTGATGTATATATCATCGTTGTACGATTCATTTGAAGAAAAATCATGTTTCAAGATGGCTTGACTCAGTTTTTTTGAAAATTATTCGGAAACCACTTAACCACAAATTACCACAAATTGTATTACTAAATATTGGTGATAAAAGAATTTAAAAAAAATATCTTGTCAAGCCATCTTGATATATGCTCATCGACTTGAAAAGTTTATATGATCGTACGATAACTTTTTCACGATAGCTTTTCCAGTGGCACACTGGATCTCGAAGAGTTCTTTTAAATTTTCCACTTTACCACACCATTAATAGTTTGGAAAGATTCCTGTGAGGCAAAATGGTTGCGTGTAAGCTTTAGCATGTGGCAAGCGTCCATGATGACGTATACATACTTGATGTGATGCTGTAGGATGCTTGAAACTCGTAACCAGTGGATTGTTGTTAATCACTAGATTGCAACCCAAAGCATTTGCCGTTGCAATGTTTGTGTAAGTTCCATCAAACGTAAGTCCGATAACGTTGGTCTCCACTTCCTGTAAGGCAGACAGAACGTATTCGACTATACGTTTCTTTTCCGAAGAATTGAGTCCATTGATGAAAAAATAACCAACAGGGATTTCCCATGTTTCCTCAATTGCTGTTACAACAAACACAAGAGCTTCCTTGGCCGGTTTGAGTTTGTCACCGTTAACGACGAATGGGTGTTCGATTACTCCATCCCATTTACGCTTATGGGGATTTCATGCCACTTGCCTTCTTATAGCAATTTCGTCCATGGTGAGGCTTACTAGGAGCGTTCTCCCCTGGGCTCTCATCTCTTCTGCCTTGGTAGCTAGTATTGTGCTACCACCCCTGTAGCTGTAGCAACCCTGTTCATTAATTCTTGGGAGATAGCAACACTGACACCAGTGCGTTGGACTCGAACACGAGTTAGTTTTTAATGAGATGCGAACTACATAAGAGCAAACCAAATAAAGGATATTTTGTTACAGTAAATGTAGTGTTTATTTAACTGAAAACACAACATATTGGCGACGAGAAGTGCCACTGAAGAATTCTGATTAATAATACCGGTACAAGAATGGCAGAAGGTGGTGGAAACGACGATTTTTCCGGGTTCGCAGAAGCTCTCACACAAGAGTTGCTGAAGCAAATGGCGGATCAAAATTCACGGCTGTTACTTCTTCTCTTTTTTCGCTTTTTAATGCAGCAGGCGGCACCGGCAACAAACAAACGAAGTGTTGAACAGATTGTCGAATCACTGTCGTCGACAATCGAGGAATCTTCCTATGATCCAGCAGCTGGTATGACATTTGACCGGTGGTTCAATAAATACGAGGAACTCTTCAGTGCGGATGGTAGAGAGCTAGATGACGCAGCAAAAATACGCCTATTATTGCGCAGTTTAATCGTCCATGTTCATGAGAAATTTACTAATTATCTCCTACCAAAACACCCACGGGATTTTACCTTCGAAGAGGTAGTCCAGAAACTGAAAGTGATATTCGGTCAGAAGAAATCTCTTTTCAGTGAGCGCTACGAAAGTTTCCGTCTGGTTAAAAGCGATGCTGATGATTTCGTCACCTTCGCTGGAATCGTGAATCGTCAATGTGAAGATTTTGACCTAGCTAACCTCTCAAACGATCAGTTCAAAGCATTGATTTTTGTCTGCGGTATGCAATCTCCGAAGGAGGCGGAAATAAGAATGCGTCTTCTATCCAAACTAGAGTCGGAAGCTGGAAGGGATAGCAACCTCAAAGTGCTAATCACGGAATGTCAGCGGCTGTCTAATCTCAAGCACGACACGGCGCTAGAGGAAAAACACTCTGCTTCGAATGTCCAAGCGATCCAAGGGACACAAAGAAGGATACTGTAACTGTTTCAACAGAACTGCCAAAACGCCTGATGAAAACAGACAGTCACAGCCGTCCCAGCCACCGCATTCGAACCAAAGTAAGCAAAACAAAAAGCGAAATAAGAAAGCAGACAAACAGAAACAGAACCAATCAAACAGCATCCATTCGGTCAACCAAGTGCGCAATGAGCGGAAGTATGTGACAACTCGGATCAACGGTCACACAGTGAATCTTCAACTCGACAGTGGCTCGGATATTACTATCATTTGTGAGCATGCTTGGAAGAGGTGTGGATCCCCTGTTTTTTCGCAAACTAAAAACAAAGCACACACAGCGTCTGGTGAACAGTTATCGCTTCTGGGAGAGTTTACCTGTTCAATGCAAATCAGCGGTGAGCAACGTAATGGAACCTGCTACGTCACGTCAGTGGATGGACTAAATCTACTTGGGTTAGATTTCATAAACGCATTTAACCTCTGGGCGAAACCGTTAACCAACATTTGCAATCAGGTGAATCGTTCCGGCTCAAAAAATGACGTAAACTGGTACCTTACACGTTTTCCGAAGGTTTTTAGTGAATCTTTGGGTCATTGCACGAAGGCAAAAATCAAGCTTTATTTGAAGGCCAATGCGCGACCGGTGTTCAGGCCAAAACGACCGGTACCATTTCACGCTGTTTCCAAAGTCGATGAAGAGCTCGCTCGACTTCAGCGGCTACACATTATAACGCCAGTGGACTACTCCGACTGGGCAGCACCAATTGTTTCGGTCAGGAAGCCGGAAGGCAAAATTCGAGTATGCGCGGATTATTCCACGGGGCGGAATGCAGTGCTCGAACCGCATCACTATCCGCTACCGTCACCCGATGAGATTTTTTCGAAATTGTCAGGAAATAAAATTTTCAGCATTATCGATTTGTCTGACGCCTATCTTCAGGTTGAGGTAGACGATGACTCAAAGGAAATGTTGACGATAAATTCACATCGTGGTCTTTTTAAATTTAACCGCTTGGCCCCGGGAGTGAAATCGGCTCCGGGTGCTTTCAACAACTTATGAGCAAAATGATCGCCGGTCTAGAAGGTGTAGATTGCTTTCTAGATGATTTTATTATCTACAGCGTTGACAGAAAGCAGCACGATTGTATTCTGGAGAAGTTGTTTCGTCGTATTCAAAAGTACGGGTTTCATTTACGACTAGAAAAATGTAATTTCTACAAATCTGAAATTCGATACTTGGGCTTCGTCATCAACGCCGACGGCATCAAACCTGACCCAGACAAAGTGGCCTCAATCGTCAGAATGCCACGACCGACTGATGTCAGTGAACTCAGATCATTTCTAGGAGCTGCTAATTTTTATGGGAAGTTCGTCCGAGAATCCATCGAATCAGGCAGCCACTCGACAATCTTTTGAAAAAAGACACGAAGTTTTTGTGGAATGCACAGTGCCAGGAAGCTTTCGATACTATTAAGAAAGTGTTGCAGTCGGACTTATTACTTACGCACTACAACCCGTCACTAGAGTTGATAGTTGCAGGAGACGCTTCGAAAACTGGCATAGGTGCAGTAATCATGCACCGTTTTTCCAACGGTCAGTTGAAAGCAATTGCGCATGCTTACAAGCACCGAACAGAACTACAGCCAGAAAGAAAAAGAGGCGTTAGCTCTTGTCTTCGCGGTAACGAAGTTTCGTCGCATGTTACTGGGTCACAGTTTACATTGCAGACGGACCATCAGCCATTGTTGAAGGTATTTGGATCGAAAAAGGGAATCCCACTACATACAGCCAATCGCCTGCAGCGGTGGGCTCTATCGCTGCTGGGTTTCGATTTCAACGTCGAATATGTTCCAACCGATAACTTTGGGTATGCAGATGTGCTCTCTTGGCTAATTAGCAATCACATGAAACCTGAGGAAGAGTATGTCGTCGCAACCGTCAGTCTGGAAGAAGAGATTCATGCAGGTCTTGAAGAGTGTTTCACATCCTTGCCAGTAAACTTCAAAATGGTCTGCGCAGCTACCAAAAGAGATGCAGTTCTCCAACAGGTGGTGCAGTTAATAGAAAATGGCTGGCCTCGCAAGATAAACGATCCGAAATTAACAGTTTTCCATGCTCGCCGTGAATCTTTGTCAGTTGTGAACGGATGTATCATGATGGAAGAACGTGTAGTTGTACCGAAGTTCTACAGCCAACAAATTTTAAAACAGCTTCATCGCGGTCATCAGGGCATAGAAAAAATGAAAGCCATCGCTCGCAGTGTGGTGTATTGGCCAAACATAGACAACGACATTCAGGATCTTGTTCGCCGGTGTGACATCTGTGCCAGTGCAGCCAAGTCGCCACCACATTTTCAACCTCAACCGTGGCCACGTGCAGATGGGCCATGGAAAAGAATCCACTTGGATCATGCGGGTCCGCTAGACGGTATGTACTACTTGGTTATAGTAGACTCGTATTCGAAGTGGCCTGAGATATTTCAAACACGATCGACAACATCAGCCATAACAATCAGATTTCTTCAAGAAACTTTTGCCAGATTTGGGATTCCAGAAACCAGACTTCCTGACATCTCGCTCGTACAAAAAAGAGACAATGCGCTTTGCGCTACAAGTCTCTTTTCTCATTCAGTCGTTTTGTGCTGTGCGTCACATGCGAGCGAGAGAACTTGCAATACGTACGAGCCATGTCTCGTCGCATGGAATTTCTTTTGCGACGTACACGAAGATATCTCGTCTCTCAACGTAACGAGCGCGGTGCATGGGCGTTGCGCACACGAGACAGCTTGCGCGCAAGTTCTCGTGAGCTCGTCTCACGAGCTAGTTTCACATATTGCTTTGCGCTGATGGCGCAAGGAAGAAATTGATTTTGCCCAGACTCCAGAGGGATGAAGGCAGGAGATTTTATGTGATTTATTATTTACGGTGTTGTAGGAGCTTGCGTCAGAGCACCGTTTGAATAATGAATGGTGTGTAAACTAATTCATTTGTTTATCAATTCATATGTTGATTAATCCGACTTTTGTTAACAATAATGAAGAACGTTTTGTTTCCATATTTATTTATTATTATTTTCTTTGCGAACGGTATAAAAATGCATGGTATTTTTAACTGAAACAAATATATTGAATGCAGAGTGTTATGTTGGTTATCATGGAGATGCTGTGAGCTTCTGTCGTCGTTTGAGATGTCATTGACTATTATATAATAGAAACCATTCCAAAGAAAATCATATTCAGTTTTGTACTTATAAGATTAGATGTGATTTTTAATTCGAGTACAAGCCTTTCGGGAGTTAAAAATAACAGAACCACTAAACGAATATAATCAATTTTATATTTTTCAATAGAAGTTGGGGGTAAAGGTGTTGGATAGAATCTTCAAATAAGGTGTAGATATTGCAAATCAGATATATGATTCTAAAGCCACATTAACTCTAGTGCGACTATATATACTCGTATTTATAGTAATCTTTTTTTGCTGTTAGGGGAATATTACCTTAGGCTACGATGTGAACTTTTGTAATAATCTTAGTAACATTGTTTTATGAAATTTTCCAACTAATGCACCTCCAGAAGTGTCTGAGGGCTCATACTGTATCGAAGACACAAATCTTTGAGTAACTGTGGGAGACGCGTTGCTCGAATCATGTCGCTGATACATGATGCTTTCGATACCGGAGACGAAAATGCAATTCAATGCTACGGTGTTATATTATCTAGTAAATATATGTTTTATAATGTGCAACATGGAATTTATGAATGAATTTCAACCATTTCAACGTTCGATTCGTCAAATGCGGGATGTTAATCCTAGAAAGATAGTCTGCGTCAATTTGAGTCCTGAGTGTTATCATGCCAAATGTCCAACCATCATCGAATATCTACCATTTTTTATTTGGCTGAATCTCAGCACACGTACCTGACTTAACAAACTGAATATTTTTCGCGGGCGGGCAATTTTTTCAGACTCAAGAGAATTTTTTCAAAAGAACATAAGTATTTTGGTATATGTTTGATTCAAAGCATTGTAGCTCAGAATCCTTCAGTTGTACAAAATAAACTGTCTGAGAATGAATTGCAGGGAACTAATAATGCTTAAAAAAAATACGCCGCAAAAAAACCTTTTTTGGTCAAAATAAGTTATAAACAAACATCTTATCTTAATTGACAAACAAAAATTAAGAGGTAATTTTTTTCTCATTTTCTTTTCGAAGAATTTCGAAATGGTGAAATGAAATGTAAATTTTTTTATTGAAGGTAAAGTTTTATAAAAAAAATCAAATTAAACATTTTGCAAACCATTCATGCTCTCATGATTTTGGGTGGAGGCGGGCATCGCACTTTTTGGACTAAAATTTCTATCTAAATAACTTATTTTGAGAAAAAAAGAACTGAGAAATCCGATTTTGTAACCCTTTTCCGTTCACATGATTTAAAAATACTTTCGGGTTAATTTAAGCGAAATACTTTGTAGACCAATTAAAGTGAGTGTAAAATATTGCATTTTGAAGAAAAAAGTTAAATTTGAAATGGTGCTTCAAAGCATCTTTAAGCACAGCAGGGACTTTTTAATTCATGACTCAAAATTTTATCCCCAATATTTAACTATTTGAAGTATTTATTAAAAATGATTTAAAAACGGAAGAAAACCAGATGTAATTTTCCAAGAAAAAAATAATGTTTATGATTTTAAGAGGTTTTAGTAAACATTTTCAATCAAAATGTTCGACTAGATTTTGTTGTCAAAGCATTTGTTTATAAGGTTTAACAGAATGAACAAAATCTTAGAACATCTTAGAATCTTTGAAACATTACAGAAAAAGTTATGGACAAAAAACTAATTTTGAGGGGTGTTTTCCTTTCATTCAGTACTCGGTTGGATACAACTAGAAACAGTTGAACTCTTATGAGTAATACATTTCTTTTGACAAACTTTCAAATGCATACTGTCTGGTTTGCTACCATCTGCAACCTCCGCAGAAATATGGACTCAAAATATGGTTATTTTCAGCAAAAAAAACTAGAAATATCTTTACAACAAATAAAAATAGCAAACCAATATATTCTACAAAAATGCAAGCTTTAGCAGAATGAACAAAATCTTAGAACATTTTAAATTGTTTCGACGATTACAGAAAAAGTTATGACCGAAAAATTAATTTTGAGGAGTGTTCCTCGTAAAACTCTACTTTGTCATATCAGACGTACAGTTAGAAGATTACAGTGTACAGCAATTTTTTTTCTTATATATTTTCCTACAACTTTGCTGAAGAAAGCAATCTGGTACTTTGAAAATTAGAAAAAATAGTTTTTATATCTAACTTCTAGGGGGATTGATAAAACAACCGAAAATACCAAAAGAAAGGCCTTGTTATATGGAATAAACTTGCTGAAGACACTGGGTACATACAATCAATATTGCACAGTCGAATCTAAAACGATCACGGTTTTTCGATTTTAGACCACTGTGGGTTGCTTTGAAAAAAATTTACTATTTAACTTTATTTTTTGCTAATCAAGATCTAGAGTTCATTAACAATTCACTCTGGCCCAAAAAGTTTAAAAAAATACACAGTTTGCCAAGTCAAACACGAGTGCAAAGTTCCATTAAATCGAATAAAATTGACTTTCCCTAACAGAACAGAACAAAATAAGTATTACTTTGAGCCTGGTACACGAGAAAGTCTCATGAGCTCTGGCGCACGAGCTGTATCATGTATGTACAGTACAGGCGTCTCGCTCAATTCGTAGTGCGACGAAACATCGCTTGCGCATCGCAATCCGAACCGAAAGAGAAGCGAAAGACCAACCTGCAAATCGCATGTGACGTTGTCTCGTCTCGTCGCACATACATGGAAATTCTACGAGCGAGAGAAAGATTTCTCTCGTCGCTTGAGAAAAAAGCACGTGCACAGGAAGTCTGCCAGAAACCATTATCACCGACAACGGAACGCAATTTTGCAGCAGTGAGTTCAAAAAATGGTGTGATCAAAACGGCATTATCCACATTCGCACTGCGCCGTATCACCCGCAATCAAATGGGCAGGCAGAGAGGTTCGTGGACACGATGAAGCGGTTGCTACTCAAAATCGTAGAAGGAGAAGGAGTTCCATCAGTAGAAGCTCTTCAAACGTTCCTACAGGTATACCGTTCCACATCCAGTGCAACACTGGCTGGCAAGTCTACTGCGGAAGAAATGCTGGGTAGGTCTATGCGAACAACTCTCGATCTCCTGCGACCACCTGTGTTCAGAAGTACATCCGAAAAACATGTTTCTAAATATACCGCTGGATGCGCGGCATACGCGAAACTCTACTCCAACGCAGAGAAATGGAATTGGATACCAGGAACTGTTGTTGAAGCCATAGGTGGAGTAATTTACAACATTCTCCTCGATAACCAATCGGGTAGGAGAAAACTGATTCGTTCACACGTAAACTAACTTCGACCTAGATTCAATGAAACTGTTAAACCGTTATCAACGCCAACCCCATTGGAAATTTTGGTGGATGAGTTTCAACTTAAGCAACCAACAATACAGCAGACGATTGACCATCAAAGTGACAGTTCTGTTAGTGATGAGTTCTACGAAGCAGAAGCTGACTTAGCAGAGTGCAGCCAAACATTACAGCCAGCAGAAGTACATAATTCTAGACCAACCAGAACCCGTCATCTTCCAAAGCACCTGGAGGATTACATTGTTAGTCTTGAAGGGGGAGATACTACCACCCCTGTAGCTGTAGCAACCCTGTTCATTAATTCTTGGGAGATAGCAACACTGACACCAGTGCGTTGGACTCGAACACGAGTTAGTTTCCAATGAGATGCGAACTACATAAGAGCAAACCAAATAAAGGATATTTTGTTACAGTAAATGTAGTGTTTATTTAACTGAAAACACAACATATTGTAAGAGATTCTCCTGTCACACCAGGTTCCCCATCGATAGCCTCGCTTGGCAGGTTATTTTTGAAGGTTTTTCTGATAAATCGGTATGCCTTAGCACTATAGAAATGTAGCGTAGTCGCGAAATTCCTCATCGCCTCCGAATATACGGTGTTCTTCGAGCCACGTTGAAGCTCGTTTTTAAGCTCATCAGTATTTCTTAAATTCTATATTAACGGTAAATTAATGTTAATAATCTAATCAATCCAATGTTATCTTATTATTCATATGCTTACATCTAAAACCAATTGACCATTTGTAGAAAGAAGATTACGTTGCTTCAATTCATTAACTAATTGCTCAAAACTTTTTATCTTCTGTCTGAGCTGGAAATTTTTCATTTAGAGTCGATTACATCTCGTTCGGCTTTTCTTCAATTGCTTTTGCAATTTTGGAAGTGCTCGTATTGCATTATGCTGTGAAGTAATCTGAGCTTGATGTTCTGTGTGGCGTATGCTTTTAGAAATTGATAGAAAATAAAAATTTGAAAAAATCTATACAAAACAATACTCTATGTTTATTAGGAATTTTAAAACTATTGCAACTAATTCTAAAACTATTGCATTAAACTCATCATTTCCAAGAAGAAGAGAAATACTCATTAAACTTCGCATGGATAAAGTTCAAAGGTTTCAAAGTACATTAGTATACTAATTTAACACTATGATAACTTAATTATATTATGAACTTGAATAAAACTATTCTTAACTTTTAGTTAGCGTTATTTACTCTAATGAGATACGGAGGTTTTTGTGGCTAGAGTTCTAGTCATCCACCGTCCCTTGATTCCGTGGGGCGTTAAATTTATAAAGGAGAGCCAGAATTCCGTTCAGCATGTTGATTTCTTTCCGTTTAGACTTATCTGTAGGTGCATTGGAGGACACTGGATATAATTCTACGGCGTCAATAACCTCGGCGCCAGTGCTACTATTCTGCATCAAAGGAATCGAATCGGGGGAAAGGGGACTTCTGTCATGAGACTTCGTACGACCGCCAGAACTGGATAAATCAATGGGGCTTTGAATACGCAAAGGAGTTTCTCGCACGGAGTCCATATTCTGAAGTTGAACGAACGGAATCCGTTTGGTATTTATATCGCTGTCGTTTTTCACTTGGAAAATGCTAGGCACCGAATCAAGCTTCAACATGCGCTTACTGTTCACAAGCTGGTAATCCCATGGTGAAAAATGTAAGGCGCAGATTCGTGCATTTTCTCGCTTGATTTCTTCAAAACCTGGAGAAAAAGAAGAAATAACGTCGCACCACGTACGAAATTCATTTGCATCTCGTGGGAATCTGTTAAAAATATCAGATATTTGATAATGTATTTAAAAAACGCTATAGGTTTTATAATCATACCGGTGTGCCGAAACACCTCCATGTAGTACAGATCTATGTAAATCACTTAAACAATTTGAAATGAAGCAAAAAACAATATCGCACGCTAGCCTGGGGGGCTAATAGCGGTCTCGATCAACTAGATTAGTTGAGAGAATTCGTTATCGATATTGTTTTTGGCACATTTTGCATGTGTAGGATAAGTACAACGATACACCGTGCCCCAGTGCTAAGTCGAGAAAATTTCCCGCTCGAAAAGATCCTCGACCTGATCGGGAATCGAACCCGATATCACAACCGTGTGGGAGAGCTAGCCGACCGACATCGCTAACCACAGAACCACGGGGACCACCTTGAAATGAAGCAACGCATTTTTATTTAAAATGCGTTGAAATGAAGCAACGCATTTTAAACTTGTAATAATTTTTCTCAATGTTGACAAACACAACTTGCTTAGTAAACAGATGACGCCATGTTGCATTAAAATATTGGATACAGGATATTCATTGAATGTCATACCCCCGGAAAAATCAAGCCTTTCAAGTTTTGTTTACCGTACAAAAAATATTCAGAAGTGAGCCATATGTTTTCGTCGCTTTTTTATCCAACAAATTACGGTGATCACCTGAAGCTGATAAGATAACAGAGAACGTGGCTCAAAAAAGTTAAATTGAAAAGAATTGCCTTCTCATTGGATCCCTAGCATTGGAAGGAATGAATTAGCAGAATTTGTAAGACAGCAGTGTATAAAGCAGTCGCATTTTCAGTTAGCTCGCAACTTCAGACTGTACACCAGCCCGGACTGCAGCATATGGTAACCAGCCACTGTCAATCCTGCCGATCCGGATTCTCTAAAGGAACGCATGAAGATTATCGCCGACGCTGATCCGAACCACTACTTTCTACTACTGAGAATTGCATTTTGGCACTGATTTCAAATATTCCACCCCTTTGGCATCGTGCCGTGTTTCAAGGGCTAACATCTCAACATATGTGTAAACGAGATAGCATATCACCGCTTCTTTTCATACATCTTTATCTTACTGCTGACAGCGGGCACAAATTAATTTGAGCCCAGGACATGAGTTCATTGTCATTCACTGTTACTCGGTATAGGGATGTCAAAAGCTCGAAATATTCAGTGTGAATGATTGGAAGCCCCCGAACAGTACCCTACCAGTGTGGTTGGAGTAAACAAGCTCGCAATTCTTCCCCGGAACAAACGTGTGATATTAATGTGAACGGATAGAACTTTATAGAGCCCAATTTTTCGAAAACTTTTTAGACCGTAGTCTCCCTGGCCAAGGACGAATTTTTTAGGCAAGCGATGGTCGCTTTCGCTAGCTAAGAGCAGAGTTTTTACCCTCATCATCGGGCCGAGTGTTCTAACTAACGTTGACCGCAGGTTGAGACAGTGCTCGGTAGGACTAGTGATGGGAAACTTATCGATGCTTATCGATAATACACTGTTCGTTCGCTAACTGGGCTGAGGGCTTAGCCCAGTTAACGAATGTCGCTCGCTAAGTGGGCTGACATTTCAAATGTCGTCAAATATCGAGGGGGATTTCAATGTAATGGCGCTAGGTAAAACTCTCAGCGAAAATTGGAAAATGTTTTGAACAAATTCACTAAAAATCCTGATTGATGGAAAGAAAATGAGAAAAAATAAATTATTAGCCTTGCGTGTGCTTCATATGCACTAACCGTTGCCTGGAAACATATTCTTTTCATAAAACATTTATTTGACCTGGAAACGAATAGATAAATATCTAGTGTATCGCATGTGTGATGACAACCAAAATCCATTGAACTGAAAAAATCAATCTCAATTCACTATTCATGTGTATAGTCACTGTATTTTACTAGTCTGGCGGAGTGGGGAACCATGCAACTGGCAACCCATTTTTTCACATTAAAATCCTGACACCACTGGATATAATTCATGTTGCAAATGACTTCTTTGAAAGTAAACATTTGATGTGAAAATGAAGTGCAATTGGCGAAGGACAAAAAAACAAGTTTACTCCGGTTTCCAAAGAATGCGGAGATTAGAGGAAAATGGCTAAAATTTTGCGAGTTACCTGATAATTCATTTATTCGTTGAAAGAGAAAATTATAAAAAAAATCATTTTGTTTCGATTGAGCATTTCCCGTACAATAGTACAGCGTGAAAAGCGACAGGACAGCAAACCTATGGCAATATAATGTTATCAATAAACAATTAATTATAAAAAGAACACGTTATTGATGCGACGAAAGAAAATATTCCTTGTGATTTTCTCACATGTATAAATTTAACATTATTGTGATATCATTAATTAATCACAATAAGTATTCTCAAAAAAATAGCAATTGTCACAAAAAGTCCAATTATTGAGTCTAATTTATACTGTATCTTTTTACGGCACGATTACAATACTTCAAATGCGAAAATCGACGCACTATCGACTGGTTCCCGTTTTGACAGTTCACACTGGTTCCCGAAATCCAGTCCGCCAGACTAGTAAAGTATACAGTGACTATATTCATGTGCCCCTATCTCGTTTTGACAGCAATATGCCAAACGCTGATTTTTAACGTTCATCTGCTTTTTAACTGGGATATAGCCCAGTTAGCAAACGCCCAGTTAAAAAGCAGCCCAGTTAAACAGCACCCAGTTAGCAAACAGTTACTGTATACGTCATCATGGACGCTTGCCACATGCTAAAGCTTACACGCAACCATTTTGCCTCACAGGAATCGCTCCAAACTATTAAAGTTGTGGTAAAGTGGAAATATTTAAAAGAACTCTTCGAGATCCAGTGTGCCACTGGGAAAGCTATCGTGAAAAAGTTATCGTACGATCATATAAACTTTTCAAGTCAGAAGATGAAGGTTCTTTTAGCGGTGCAAGTTTTAAGCCAATCTATAGCGGACGCACTAGAGCTCATGCGCAATGATGATAGATTTGCAGGAGTAGGTCCAACGATTGAATTCATATCCCTAGTTAATGATCTCTTCGATTTGATCAACAGCAAGGATGCCTCCGAAAGCGGGTTTAAGAAACCATGGTGCAAGGGAAATTTCGATGAGTTCGAACTAGCGTCGTTTGACCAATGGAGAATCGGTATACAACTTCATTTACAAAACAGGATTTTTGGGAATGGTTGTCAACATCCAAAGCTTCTGCGAGTTATATCTGGAATATGTAGAAAAGAAGGGTCTCCTGGAATTCATACCTACCTACCGTTTTTCACAAGATCATGTAGAAACATATTTTGCTGCTATAAGAGCCATGGGTGAATCGAACAATAACCCAAATGTTGTTCAATTCAAAGCTGCGTTTAAAAAACTGCTTACTAATATCAGTGTTATAGGATCGTCGAAAATGAACTGTACTGTTCTTGACGACACTCACATTCTAGCGTTGCGAACGAGTAATTCAAACCTAGATTCGAAGATTCCGAAATTTAGTCTTGCCAGCAGTGTTCCAGACAAAGATTTGAATTGTGCCATCAAGGAAAAATTATTAGACCCTTCCTTACTGTATAATATTGTCGATGATACTATTGCTGTTGTATTAGAAACACCCTATGTCATTTAAATATTATTGTACCACCCCATACTCACAA
Organism: Wyeomyia smithii; assembly: GCF_029784165.1. Classification (NCBI taxonomy): domain Eukaryota; kingdom Metazoa; phylum Arthropoda; class Insecta; order Diptera; family Culicidae; genus Wyeomyia; species Wyeomyia smithii. The sequence goes on from NC_073695.1 coordinate 149,994,949, forward strand.
TATGGAAAATAAACAGAGATACTTGTCAACACCACAACGTGGTTATAGAACATGGAGTCATAAGTGGGCATTTTTAAATACAATACCTACAGAATTATCTTTATGCGCGGCCGGGACAAAGTTCGGCGGACAGTGGTTAAGTTATCGCGTGAAGAATCAGTGTAAATGTGCGGAATAATTGGAAAATTTTGCGACAAAATGGCGAACATTCCGGTTCCAGCTCCGCTGAAGTTGGAAGAAGATAGCGAAGCTATTAAAATATTCAGGCTACAGTGGAACTACTATACAGTAGCGACAGACCTTTCGAGTAAATCGGCCGCACAACAAATTGCTACGTTGATGGCAATAATTGGAGTAGAGGCTGTTATGCTGGTAGAGGAATTGCAGCTGACGGCAGCGGAACGGGCCATACCGGATACAATCTTGACACGGATAGAGCAGCACTTGGTTCCACAGCGGGACAAGCGTATGGAGAGAGCAGAATTCAACACTATGTGTCAGAATAAACAAGAAACAGTGGAAGAGTTCGTGAAACGGTTGAAAAATAAAGCGTTGGCCAGTGGATACGCAGCAGATCAGCAGGGGGAATTGCTAAAAGATCGCCTGGTTGCGGGAGTTCGAGACCACCAGGTTAGAAAGGAGTTACTTAAAGCCGGTGATATTTCGGTAGATGATATGGTGAAGAAAATCAAAGAGCATCAGCAAATTGAAGAGTTTGCCAAGAAATATGAACGTATGACAGCAGGGAGTGAACCTCCGAAGGATACTTTTAAGTTGACAACTACCAAGAGAATGATGAACAACTGTAAATATTGTGGAACAAAGCACCAGAAAGACAAAAACAAGTGTCCAGCATTTGGCAAGAAGTGTCATGAATGTGGGAAGTTTAATCACTTCAGACGAGTTTGTCGAGGGAAGACTGCGAAGATGAAATCCAGAACAAGGAATGTCAGGCAAATAGCAGATAATACTGAAAATACGGAAAGCTCGGATGACGAGGAGGAATGCAAGTTTGTCGACATTGCGAAGATTGACGACGACAACATGATGGATGCAGGCAAGATTATGGTGCAACTGAAAATAGTGGATAGTACTGGAGCGACAAAACCATTGGATATACAAGTGGATACAGGTGCTAGAGTCAATGTACTTAACCGCAAGGTTAACGTAGAATTACGAAAGCCTGTCTTAGGGCAATAAATTTTTGCAATAGCTTTGGAAATACACTCGATTAGGGTTAATCATTTTAATGGTGTGAAGCGATATATTTTTCCGTATTTGTTTCGTATATAATTCTTGCTTTAAAAATAAACGGAATCCGTTGGAAACTAGCTGAGTTCATAACTTTTGAAAGTGGGCAATATTCGTGACGCTCTCGATGCTTTCGGTTTTACAATTTGTACCCCTATATATGTTGCCGTAAGACATAATTCTACGTCGAAAACGTACTAATCGATGTGCTCAAGTCGACTCTGTTGAAAGAAACATAAAAAAATCGTATAATCAATTCATAAATGTTTGATATTAGTTGTACTTTCCAGACAATTGAACTGTGCAGTAACAGTTAATAATTTCAGCCTTGTTAAATGTTTAAAATAAACAAAGCAGAAAGAATTTTAATTTTCCGAAGGTATCGTCGGAATCCTTGGTCAAGTATATGAATATGAAGATTGTTTGTATTTCATGATGCTGTAAGAAGACGAAGTTTAACCAGAGAAAGGCCGGAATCCTCAATCGGCAAAGATGCCCCTTCTGTAAATTGTTATGAACCATGAGTATGATCGAGATGCTGTAAGAAGTGACTGGTTTGTAATGATGGAAACTCAGTAAATTGACATTTACGGATTTGTTTCGCATGTACCGCTTGTGATGCACAGTGTTAATGAATCGTAATATACATCACACTGCTGCGCAATTGCAGCAGCATCAAACTGCAATCAAAGTTGCAATTTAGTAATAACCATTCATTATGCTCTTCCAAATATATTTAACAGCCTTGAAAAAGACTGGTTGCTGCAGTTGCAAATTTCATTCATTTATCGCATAAATGCTTCATGGTCCAGATCAGGGTTGATATTTGTTGACACTCTTGAGTGAAAGTGAAAAAAAGCATCCATAAACGTTATTTTTTTACAATCCTTTCAAAGTTCTCCCTTCCCGCTTTTTGCATGGAAGTAAACTGTCAAAACACCTCATTATATTTCATGCGATGGAAGCAATCAAAATCAGTTTATCAGTTAACGAAGATTGTCAAGGCATCGGTCAGTGTCAGTGAAAAAGTGTTTCGGTGAGGTTTATTTTGGTTGAGTGGACTGTTTGTTTTTCTTTTTCGCTTTGAAGTGAAGATCATTTGGTTGGATTTGTCGTCAAATTTTATTCCGTAACCGTGAACGATGCGCGCGATCTATTTCATCTGAATAAAATAGCACGTTACTAGGACGAAAATCTAGTGTATCTGAAAGAGTGCTGCGATCATTGGAAGTGAAAATTGACAATGATTGGCTGTAATTTTCGAAGAATTTTGCTGGAAAAAATGACTTTTAACAGCACTGGTCCAGATAGCGCGCGATATCCGCTCTGACAAAGATTTTTTACGCACGTTGTGGAATGGGATAACTGAAAAAAATATTTCCAGTTATATCATTCTACTACGTTCGTAAAAAAGAGGATGGGCTACGCTGCTCACAGTTTGACGGTATATAAGCGAAATTAGAGCGTGAAAGTGCATTATTTCATCGTCAACTGTGTACCTGCCAACAAATGTGTCATCATTGAGATGGCACCAGAGACAAGCGACAAAGGAGCCAGGAAATTTGTCACAACAGGTCAAACCTCGTTGTAAGGAGAAACATTTTCGGTTTCTTCCCGGTTGGAGGATTACAACAAACGTTCTACTATTACACCTGCCGCAACGTTCAGACCGCCGTACGTTTGCTGCTCCAAGTAAATTGTTACATTCCTCTTGTCAAGAGATGTCCAGCTTCTTCTGTCTTGGGCAGCCGTTCTCCAGTCTCCCCGTACACCAGCAGATCGTGCATCTTCTTCCACCGCGCACATCCATCGCGTGCGAGGCCTACCACGGAGTCGACGGCCTCTTCCTGGTTCTCTACTGAAGATAGTTTTGGCGGCTCTCTCGTCAGGCATCCTGGCTACATGTCCAACCCACTGAAGCCTGCCCAGCTGTATTACCTTCACTATATCAGCATGTTTGTATACCTGGTACAACTCGTGATTCATGCGTCTGCGCCACACTACATCTTCCAGTTTACCGCCAAGTATCGATCGCAGAACTTTACGCTCAAAAACTCCGAGCACTCGTCGATCAGCTTCCTTCAGCGTCCATGCTTCATGTCCGTAAAGGGCCACCGGGAGTATCAGCGTCCTATACAGCGCTAGTTTTGTGCGAGTTTGCAAACTACGGGACCTTAGCTGGTTACGCAGACCGTAGAAAGCCCTGTTCGCAGCTGCAACTCGTCGTTTCACTTCACGGCTCATATCGTTGTCACATGTCACAAGCGTACCAAGATAAACGAATTCGTCAACCACTTCAAATCGTTCCCCATCTATCTCCACCTCAGCACCAACACCACGGGGACTCCCACGCTCTCTGCCAGCTACCATGTACTTCGTTTTGGCAGAGTTAATGACAAGTCCCAATCTCGCTGCTTCTCTCTTAGAAGGTACGAAGGCCTCCTCCACGGCCTTACGGTTGATACCGATGATGCCTTACGCGGCTGATGTCTCGCCAGCTATCCGCACGCATGATTTTGATCCCTCCAGTGTCATACGACTCAGCTTTATCAGTTTCGTAGGGAAACCGTGTTCCAGCATGATCTGCCACAGCTCGTTTCTTTTCACTGAGTCGTATGCCGCCCTGAAGTCCACAAACAGATGGTGAGTCGGTAAGTTGTACTCCCGGAACTTATCGAGGATCTGTCGCATGGTGAAGATTTGATCCGTCGTGGAACGCCCTTGTCGAAAACCAGCCTGGTATTCGCCAACAAAGGATTCCGTTAACGGTCTCAATCTGAAGAACATGATACGGGAGAGCACTTTATATGCGGAGTTGAGCAACGTTATCCCTCGATAGTTGCCACAATCCAATCGATGGTCCTTCTTATAGATAGGGCATATGAGGCCTTCCAACCAGTCGTTCGGCATTTGTTCATCTATCCAGATCCTTAGTATTATCTGGTGGATCGCATAGTACAGCCGCTCGCTTCCCGCTTTTAGAAGTTCGGCCGGGATACCGTCCTTCCCAGCGGCCTTGCCGTTTTTCAGCTCACTAATCGCCTTTTTCACCTCCTCCTGTGTTGGTGGCTCCACAGCTTGTTCGTCACTCATAATCGTCATTCTGTTCCTGCTCTGCTCATCCGGCTCCTCACCGTTCAATAGCGCCTGAAAATGCTCCTTCCACCTGGCTGCAACCGTCGGTTTATCAGTAAGCAGGTTGCCGTCCTTGTCATTACACATGACCGGCACCGGGAAATTCCTGCTTCTGACTCTGTTGACAGTTCTATAGAATCTCCGCACGTCGTTTTGAGCATAGCTGTCCTCTGCGCTGGCGAGCAACCTTGTCAACCTATTGTTGCCTTATAAAGGCAACAATATAACATGTACCGTGTGGTGCACGGCTTGAAGGAAGAAGATGTTCCCGTTCTCGTATCGGATATAAGGGTCGCAATCATGCTGTGATGTCAAGCAACAATCGTCTTCTTCAAGACGTTGCATATTTGTTAATGTAGTGTTATGAATTTTCTAAAACGGACTCAGCGCCGTGAGCAGAACTTGCTGAACTTTTCTGTTTGGAATCGGATTTGTTTCGCATATACCGCTTGTGATGCACAGTGTTAATGAATCAATATACATCACACTGCTGCGCAATTGCAGCAGCATCAAACTGCAATCAAAGTTGCAATTTAGTAATAACCATTCATTATGCTCTTCCAAATATATTTAGTAGCCTTGAAAAAGACTGGTTGCTGCAGTTGCAAATTTCATTCAATTATCGCATAAATGCTTCATGGTCCAGATAGCGCGCGATATCCGCTCTGACAAAGATTTTTTTCGCACGTATCAACTTAAGTATCAACGCGCCCAGCGCGATCAGCCAGAAATTGAAACCCGGCTTTTCTTTCTTCTTCACGATCAGCAACCAACGTCCGTGTGGTATCGGCACAATCATGGAATGAATTATACATAAAACACAAAGCGCGCATTCTTAGTCAACTAGGCATATTCTGTCGACCTTGTTAGGGAAGGAAGCATTGTGCGACCAATCAGAGGTCGACATTTTCGTTTTGACAAGGCTTGACAATTTTCAGTAGTACAATCGTTCGAACAATCAGATTACAACTTTCTGCATTTGGACGGGTGCTTGGTTGATTTTCCAATCGATTACTGCAAAAATGACGAAAATCGGTTGCAAACAGACTGAGCTTAAAACGGTTGAAAATGGACAATTTTTGTGACGCTCCCGATGTTTTTGGTTTTTGAAATTGGATCCCTGTAATGAAACTGGTCCCCTGTGTATGTTGCCGTAAGACGTAATTCTACGTCAAAAAGAGGAATAGTCGAGCCAGTAAACAGGCACATGGAGTGGCTGAGCAATCTAGTGTTAGTGAAGAGGGGTGACAAGCTGAGATTGTGTTTGGATCCGGCAGAGCTAAACTGAGCAGTGAAACGTGTTAACCATCAAACCCCTACCATAGAAGAACTCCTTCCGGAATTCGCTAACGCGAAGATTTTCACCGTACTCGACGCCAAGAACGGTTTCTGGCATTTAGAACTAGACGAGCATAGCTCGGATTTGACAGCTTTTTGGGCACCTATGGGTGTATATCGTTGGAAACGAATGCCATTTGGAATCTCATGCGCGCCCGAAGTTTTTCAAAAGGCTCAACAGCAGATTATTTCTGGTCTTCGAGGAGTACGCTGCTTAGCTGATGATGTAGTGGTATTCGGATGTGAAGACACGATGGAAGAGGCAATGCTTGACCACAATCGAAATATACAGGACGTTCTTCAAAGATGCAGGGATAGAGGGCTAAAACTGAATCGAGCAAAAGCAAAAGTGGCGTTAACATCAGTACCGTTTTTTGGACATATTTTAACGGACAAGGGAGTCCAACCGGATCCTAGCAAAATTTCAGCTGTTCTGGATATTCAACCTCCAAAGAACAAGAAAGAACTCCTGACATTTTTGGGACTTGTCACATATCAGGGACGATTTTTGCCTAGACTGGCTGAAGTAAGTGCACCACTTCGAAAGCTTACGCGCGACGCGGTAGAATACGTCTGGGACCGGAAAGCAGCAGATTCCATTCGGCTTATTAAGCAGTTGGCTACAGAAGCACCAATATTGCGCTATTACGATCCAGCAGAGTCACTAGTGACACAATGTGATGCGAGCATGTTCGGCGTTGGATGTGTTCTTCTTCAAGAGGGGCGACCGGTAGCTTACGCTTCTCGCACACTCAATAAAACAGAAAGCAACTATGCTCCTATTGAACGTGAATGCTTAGCCATCGTATTCGCGTGCAAGAGATTCGACCAATACGTTGCAGGTAGGTCGGTAGTAGTAGAATCAGACCATAAGCCTTTGGAAGATATTTTTAAAAAACCAATAACAGATGCACCACTCCGTCTACAGAAAATGCGAATGACGTTACAGCGATATGACATTCTTCTGCGCTACAGGAAGGGCAGTGATATGCACATAGCAGATTTGCTTTCTCGCACAGCAACAGCAGGTACAGGCCTAGATAGATTGCAAGGAGAAAAAGTAGAGACAGCATTTCGAGAGATCGCAGGTATCAATACGGTCGAATTCATCAACATATCGGACGAACGTTTCGGTGAAATTGCTACGGAAACCAGAAAAGATTTGACATTAAGTAAACTGATGCAGCTGCTCATCGAAGGATGGCCGGAAAGTAAAACTGATTTGGATGATGAAATGTATGCATACTGGACAATGAAAAGCGATTTGTCAACTTGTCAAGGGGTCATCTTCATATCCATTTCAGCGAGTCAATATCGACCTCGGCGAAATAAAACAGGTGACAAAAAGTTGACACTGATGGTCACAGCGGACAGCTACTCGGACTTCGTTGAAATAGACTTTTTAAATGATGGAAAAACGAGAACCATCGTAACCGCTTGCAAACGCAATTTCGCACGACATGGAAGTCCTGAAGTGGTGGTCACAGACAACGGACCACAGTTTGATAACAACGAATGAACTAGTTTTGCACGTAAATGGGATTTTGTTCACGTGACTTCGTCTCCGTACCATGCCCAAGGAAATGGTAAGTCGGAATCTGCAATAAAATCCATGAAACAGCTGTACAGGGAATGTGCAAAAAATGGAACTGATTTTTGGAGAGCTCTACAACAGCATCGCAACACGCCGAATGCGATAGGATCCAGCCCGAACCAAAAATTATATTCAAGAAATACTCGCAGTGTAGTGCCGGTCATTACTAATCGCTTAAAGCCACCGAAAGCGCCACAGGTGGAGGAAAATATTAGGCACAAGAGAGCGGTCACCAAAGTCAGCTACGATAAAAACGCAAAAAAGTTGCCAAATTTGAGTGTTGGATCTGATGTACTGGTACAACGTAGGCCGGACCTTCAATCTACCTGGGAGAAAGCAGTATTACTACGGCGACTTGAGGACCAATCATATGAAGTGCAAACGAAGGATGGTGCAGTTTATCGCAGGAGTGCAGTACACGTGAAGCCAGGCAGACAAGTGCAGTTAGACGAGCAAGTAGAGTTGCAAAGGCAGCGTCGGCTAAATCAAGAACGAGAAGAGAAGCTACACCAAGAACAGCAGCAGCAAGTAAACAAAGCGTCATTCACGAGAAGCAATATGGGTAACAAAGCAGCAGCAAATTCGGAGAAATATGTGTTCGAACGACATGACTATGGAGCAACCAACGTGATGGACCAGCCAGTACCGGGGTACCAGAAGCAGCATTCGTCTTTGGGCACAGAAGTGTCCGATCTCAGTTACGAGGAAAGAGACTCACCGACAACACCAACAGCTCGGTCAAGGCGAAACTCAAAAGACGTAGAGAATATTGTTCCGTCGTCCTCGGGTCGACCAAAACGAGAAATTATTGAACCTTCAAGGTTTTTGGATTAGTTAATTTAAAACTTTTCCTAACAATTAATGTACGGAAATTTAAGGCTTTTCGGAAAAGGGAAGATGTTGTATTAGAGACACCCTATGTCATTTAAATATTATTGTACCACCCCATACTCACAATATGGAAAATAAACAGAGATACTTGTCAACACCACAACGTGGTTATAGAACAATTGCAATTGCTGTTATGAGACAGAAAGCGTTGCGTGTTCAAAAGATTGTCGTAAAGAGCATGAAATGCGGAAAATGTCTAGAGATTCTAGTTTGCGACTCTATTGTTGGCAATGCTAGTGAAGGTATACACACGATTTGCCGAATAGTTAGACAAATAGTAGAGATATTGACAAATGGGAAAGTAGATTTTGACATCGCCAGATACTACGATTTAATTGTGAATTGTAGCATGAATCATGTTGAAAACCATTTCGTGGGTGTATGCGTTAGCCACCGCTCTGATTTAATTCGACTGATTATCAACAAATACCTGACGATCCACTTACACGCCTATAGCAAGACAATCATCCCATCCAGTGTATAAAAAATTAAGAAAAAAAATAACGAAAATAATATTGTTCGAGGGTCAGTGATGTTTCTTGAACATAAATATGAAATGTTTAAAAGTAATGGGGTGATAACTACTATATTATAACAATCCTCAATTGAAAAGTGATACAACATATTTTGAGGCAAACTGCCTAGCGTTTTCACTACTACGGCCAGCTATTCGACACCTAAAACATAGAAAGATTGCTGCACTACCTGCAACTGTCGTTCCTAATTCGTTCTGCTAACCACAATCGAGTAATTTTATTGCACTGTTATGTGTTATGCTTTTTACTGTCTTGCAAATTATTACATTGCCAACTAAACCTAAAAACACTTGGCTTTCTATAAACTTTACTCCACTCGTCACTTATATTAATGTTGGGTTGGCAGATCGCAAAGCCAAATTTCCAGAGCCCGCTTTTCATTGCTGCACTTTCCGAAACATTTTTTGTAAGTTGCTAGCCTGTGCTGTTCCATCAGCGCTGCTACTGGTTATTGTTTGAATCGCGCTTTCAGATCGAACTGCTAGCTGCATTTCAGTTCCAATTTTCACTTAAATTTTCATTTTCTTAACTTCCACAAACAGCGAACATACAACGTAATACTTCACTACGGGAATAGTAACGTTAACAACAGGAAAATCCTTGAACAGTAGCTGTTCGCCAAGCAGCTTTCGAATGGATGAAACAACTGCAACGGAATTAAAAAACCATGATTTTTTACGACCATTTCAATAAAAAGTATACTGTGCAGTACTTACATTTCATCATGAAGATATATTACGTATATTACCATGTGAATGGTGTTTTCAAAATTATCACAATAAAAAATTATCTCTACCGGCTCTACCGTCACCTTTTGTCATGTTTTGCTGTTTCAGTGTTGTCAGTGGTACCGCAATGTCAGTGGTACCACGATGTCAGTGGTACCACGATGTCAGTCAGCGCTACGGTTGGTAGAGATCAGTACTATCATCTGCCAGCGCCACTGACGGTCGGTGTGAACAACAGGAGATAAACAATGTCGAAACATTAAAATGATTGTTTTTCAATATTTTACTATGAAATATACCTACAAAAAGTACATTTTCGTGAACCACAAATTGAAAGCTTTCGATTGATGTATATATCATCGTTGTACGATTCATTTGAAGAAAAATCATGTTTAAAGATGGCTTGACTCAGATTTTTGAAAACTTTCGGAAACCACTTAACCACAAATTACCACAAATTGGATTTCGAACTCACAAATTAATCACTAAATATTGGTGATAAAAGAATTTAAAAAAAATATCTTGTCAAGCCATCTTGATATATGCCCTGTGATTAGACAAAATTGGGTTACTTACAGAAATCATCAAGAACGAGGAAGAAACGTGTATCAATTTTCTCTTGAGAAAAACGAAACAGTTTTATACGTTGAACTGCTCGCTCAACGTGGACTACTGTTGCTGCTAAAGATAAGTTTTCCTTGAGCGGGGGCCTAGTGTGGTTGGTAACGTCTCCGCCAACCACGCTCGACGCCTGGGTTCGAATCCCACCGCCGACATAGGTGTCGATGGTTGTAAGGTGGCGTGATCCACTCACAACCAACCCAACTGGTCTAGATTCAATCCTAGCCGACACTGGGAGATTTTCTGAGGCGAAAAATCTCTGGGATCACGCCTTCCATCGCATGAGGAAGTAAAGCCGTTGGCGCCGGTCCGTTAATAAACGGGTCGTGAGTTAGGGTCCTGGGTGTGGAGTCGCCTCCCTGGGCGTCGGTGATTGGCCACAACAGTGGCGGAACTAGACCGACGAAAAATAAGCGAGAATAAAAAAAAAAGTTTTCCTTGGCATCCACGTGGCTCAATTGTGGAGTGTGGAGAAACGGTGGTCTAACAAGTTTCAGTCCTTTTTCCTTACATTCGTTATCAATAAGAAATCCTTTGTCCGTCATGATTGCTTCGCCCGGTAAAAACTTGTCCAACAATCCTTCTTCGATAACTACCGGTTTGTCGGAACAGTTTCCTGCATAGCCTCGACTGACAAAGGAAACAGTCACTCCTGGTGTTACAGCAATCAAAAACTCCACAGTCACATGACTTTTTTAATGCGAATACGAATTTATTCGGCAGTGCAAGCAACTGGATTTTTTAATCGCAATTTCTGTGCAATCCAAAACAGCTGACACATCTTCATATTATGGACGGAAGTAATGAGGCATGTTGGCTTTTATTTGGTTTTGTCTAGGCCACGGTATCAGCGGTTCACAAATGACTCTAAGCCATCTAATCGTTCGATAAAATGGTCGGCGTGCGACCAGACCGAATCAAGCGCCAAAAACATTATTTCGAGTAATCGTCGATCAAAGTTTACTCACCCCGTATGCTTCCTGCAAGCTGCTGCAGAGAAATATGATAGAAACGGTCCGGTACGTCAGATTAAAAAGTTCACTCATGCAAGCAATTGACAAATTTGTTTTAATCTTAACAAACAAGATCAGTATGCACTCTTCCAATGTCACCGTGGAATGGGAACTTTTTTCACGGCATTTCAACGTTTCAACTGCATTTTTATGGCTTCCAACATAGCAAAAGAGCTCAAACCAGTCCAAGAGCTCAATTCCCTATCGGTTTTGAATCGAACAGACATCTCACGACGTCGACCAAGGAACAATCTGTCCATATCCATTGTGTCTACTTGCACACTTTATTCTTTTTTTTTTCTTGAGAGGATAAGCTCTCATGTTCAATTTTCGTCGTAGAAATTTCACCGGAAGTTTCAGCTTCGGAGTCAGCTTTCTGTGATGCGCGCTTCTTAGCACGGGTAGCGCGATCTTCCGCTAGTTTTTTTTTCCTTGGGTTTTGCGGCGGTAACGGTAGATTAATGTCTGGCACAGCGGACGGTTTCAGGATCATCCTTTCAGTACGGCGGTTGATATCTATAGTTTGAATTGATAATTTTAACGTTAATTGACTATTCAACATTATTTGATAGCGAGTTACATACCAGGATGTATGAAATTTTCGATACTGAAGTGAGAACTGCAAACTAAATAATAACATAAAATAAAATTACTAACATAAATTCCAACGTGATAATAACATAAATTCCAACGTGACCGATCTAACTTTTTCTGAGGCATTAAATGAAAGGAGACTCCCCGTCCATAACGCTGTTTACATCCTGGTACACAGCATACCGTTCGGCTACTCGATTGTTCAAATAGGCAATCTCTGCTGCAGCAGTTTTCATCAGCAGCGTTCATCTTCCAAATTATATTAAAATACTTTCATATAAAAGTATTTAAGAGAAATATCCTGAGTTCAGCTGACACATCACATTTATGTAATTTTCTCGAATCTTTTCATTTTTGAACTGAAAATCTTTCCAACAAAACGTCCTTACTAACCTCTCGGAAAGACAAACTCATTAAATCGCGAAATTTTCTTACAATGCTTATCGACCCGACCGTTAAAAGATAATGTAAATGCTGGTTTTTATTAGCATTATTCCTAATTATCATCACTTCACTGAAGATTTTTCACGAAACACACTTTTTATAATCAAATTGCTTTGCGAGAATAAAAACCCATATGATTTCTGGGTTTGTTTATGTTTTTTCACTAATCGACCAAACTAATCTAGATGGCAGCATCGTACCGTGCACATAGCGAATTTCATTTGATTATAACACTGGTTGACAAAATCGAAAATAAATGCTGCTCTAAAGCTTACAATAGTTGCCCTAGAAAGAAAAAAAATCACAAGAAAAGCTATAATTTTTCATCTTTTCTTAGTTTGACCTTCGGGGCCCCAATTGTGTTGACCAGTGTAATCGAACTTTTGTTACCATTATGTGTTAAATTGTAAAAATATTGAAAATCTGTTCTCTCAAAGATTACACGACTTATTTAAAGAAAACAGGTGTCAAACGAACAGGTTGTTCCTCAAACTTAAAAAGAATCAAAACCCAAAGGCTGTTTAAAACCAGCTACTTTGATCAAAGTTCGAAATTAAGAGTTATTATGAAAGAAAAACAATTTACTCAGTACAAATATTACGTCAAATTTCAAATACTATGCTCCAATTATTCCTTCAAATACAACATCAATTTTCTAAAATTCAAAGAGTGGATATACCTTTGTTGGATTATGTTTGGCAATTGAAGGATGTTTTCCAGAAACCGGAAGTCGCAGTCAAAATGAAGTATAAAGTTGATTCCTGGCCTCTGAGCATCATCCCGAGTACTGAAAAACTTACATTGCGTAATGTTTGTCCCTTTTAGACTGGTTTCGAGAAACCGGAAGCTACTGTCTAGTAATTTAAAATGGCGTTTGATGATGATTTCTAGCCTCAGGGTATCATACCGCTTCCCCAAATCGTATTGGATGATATTTGGTCACTTTAGGCTGTTGATCGGGAACTGTCGCCATCGAAATATCCAGATCAGGCAGCTCGGCAATTTTATGATGGATTTTATGATTTTACGATTATCAGGCAATCAGGCATCATCTGGTTTAAAAATTGGGTTTGAGGTCGGATTCTGGCCACTGGGTATAATCCAGGTTTCAAAAACCCATATTGATTGGTATTTGCCCATTCATTGGATGCCTCTCAGAAACGATCAGTAATATCAACTGCGTTAAATAATTTCATTTTCACTCATGCGAATTAATGTATAAGGAACAACATTTAATTATAAGTTATTTAAAATCTACTGACTAAAGTTTACATAAACAATCTTAATATTCATACGCAGTATATGAGTACAAATATACCACGATCAAAAACAAAATCGCATCATGTATTTTAAAGAATTTAATGTTATTTGTATGTATGTGTGTGTGAATGTTATATTTTAAATGTTCGGTATAGTTGTGCTGTTGGCTACCAAAAATTTGTTGTTTAGATAGAGTAACAAATCCTGCAGAAATTATCAAGGTATATTTTTCAAGTGTTGATGTAAATTGTTTACCTACAAACGGCCGAATTTCAAACGGCCGAAATAACAAACGGCCGAAATAACAAACGGCCGAATCTATCAAACGGCCGAACCACAAAAGGCCGAATCATTCGAAAGGCCGAAAAATCATTGAAAATTAATGTTGATTCAAATGAAACCCGAAATTATCCACCTAGCGGTGAAACCCAGCCTCTTTCATTCGAATTTATTATTTGTTAAAATAGATTTACATTATTTCTATAATTTCGGGTGAAATTCTTTTTCACTCTAAATAACAAATTTTTGGTAGCCAACAGCACAACTATACCAAACATTCAAAACTTTACATTCACACACATATGAACTTATATTAAAACATACACACAAAAATAACATGTAATAAATAAGAAATTGATCTTGGTATAATCGAAACGTCACTGTACTTATTTATAGGTCAGAATCGATTATATATAGACTCGATTATACATAGACTCGATGATATATAAACTCGATTATGTACCATTTTAGGTTCGATTATTTATAGCAGGAATTTTTTGCTTTATTTTAAATATGACTTATCTAGAGCTGAAATGTTGTAAAAAACGTCCATAAAATACGTAATGCTTCAGGGCAATTTTGGCTATTTGATTCGATAAAGTATTACCACCCATGAGAAAAATTCTGAGAATTTATACAAAAAAGATAGTTTCGGAAATATTTATTTTGTTTCCTTGTTCTTTGTTTCCGTTCCCTAGTTGTTTCATAGAATGAAAAAAAATTGAAAATTGATTTTGTTAATAATTAAATCCAACACACTCGTGGCCTTCGGCCAACTCGATTGTCCGGGGCGCATGCTGTCCTTACTCGCTACCGCTCGTTCGGACGTATTCGGAATTCGTATTCGTATTCGTATTCGGAACCACGGACAAATTAAGAAAAACGTGTATTTTCCTTAATAAAACAAATATTTCGTGCTTAAATTCAAAATAACTCGAAAACCGATGCCTTTAGAATGTTAACTACCAAGAGCTTTTTGATTCAAAATGACTCTCTGCATCTTTTAAAATTAATAAATTACAAATATTTTGAAGAATGTTTGAATCAAAATTTTCATAAAAAAATTAATCTACCATAAAAAAAATATTTTTCATTTCTCAATCTTGGACTTTATTTCAAAGTTGCGTATTAACGTTAAGTATCATTAAAAAAAATTTAAATATTTTATTTATATTAAAATTTAATGTTTATTTTTAATTTTTTTTAGTCAGAATATTTTTTTTACAGTGTATATTTTTTTATGATGCATTTTTAATTCCCTTCAACTCGTTCTCAGACAGTTTTTCCATACAACCAACGGTTTCTGGGCTACAGTGTTTAGAAAAAACCTAAATTATTCCACCTTGTGGTGAGACCCAGTGCCTTTCTCATTCGAACTTATCATTTTTTAAAATAGTTTTACACGGGGTAGCTCCAAACGGCCGATACACAAACGGCCGAATCTCAAACGGCCGAATTTCAAACGGCCGAATTATATCAATACTAACGAATGGCCAAAATTTCGATCGGCCGAATCACGAAAGGCCGAATTTTATTTTAATTTGTCATTTTTTATGTTACAGCTATTTCATACTGCATACTTTTAAAGCAACATCATAAAATGAAGAAAACATTGAAAACTTGCCTTAAATGTGTAAAATCACTAGTTTTTTCATTGAACATTCTGTTTGCAAAAGATATCAATGCGGCTCTGCCGCATAATCGAGGGCAAGGAACCAAGGCAGCCCTAAGCCGCCGCGGTGTCCGATGGTCGAGCCGGCCGCCGACCCGCCGTCGGAAGCGGCGGCCTCTCGCATGCAAACAACTGATCTACTGGATTGCCCGGATTACTGAAGCATAGGGGCAATTCCCTAGTTATATAAACTATTCTAAATATATTCTGATATTCTGACTAAAAAAAATATTCTGACTAAAAATATTCTGACTAACAATATTCTGACTAAAAAAATTTAAAAATAAACATTAAATTTTAATTTAAATAAAATATTTAATTTTTTTAAAGATACTTGACGTTAATACGCAACTTTGAAATAAAGTCCAAGATTGAGAAATGAAAAATATTTTTTTATGGTAGATTAATTTTTCTATGAAAATTTTGATTCAAACATTCTTCAAAATATTTGTAATTTATTAATTTTAAAAGATGCAGAGAGTCATTTTGAATCAAAAAGCTCTTGGTAGTTAACATTCTAAAGGCATCGGTTTTCGAGTTATTTTGAATTTAAGCACGAAATTTTTGTTTTATTTAGGAAAATACACGTTTTTCTTAATTTGTCCGTGGTTCTCCAGCAAAAACCATACGTTCATTGGAATGCTTGATCAAAAATATACAATTCATTCTTTGACAACAAAACGATTGGATAAATAACTCAGGCGCTGTACCTTAGCCTACCTACACGTTCCCCCTTGCCGAATGTTTTTCACCTACTTGTCTTCTATTAAATAAAAATAAGTTGGTGTCTGTATACCGGCGTTTCACTCCAAATAGAATCAACGGATTTGAATGATTCTTTTTGTGTTTGTTTTGTCTTGATCTCCGACGAGTTAATAAGCCATAAAAATAACAATGATCAACTGATAAAGTTAAAAAAAATTGAAATACATTTTCGCCTTCTCCCGCCTTTTACTCCAAAAACAACGTCATTAGATTACTATGATTGCAGGCTTATGAGCGGTAGACAAGCTGTTGTAGCGTCGTTATTGAGGCGTCGTTGTTGAGTAAACAAGCACCTGTTATTGATTCACATATTAAGTGATATTCGTTTTCGCTGCCTACTACACCTTTTCTATGCAAAAGCGCTATAGCGTGGTAGCAGCAAACTCGACATGCATGTGAATACTCTAAACGTGGCTTTGATTTTATTCAAGGGCATATACTTGATAATGTAAATTAAATTTCTGGCTTATTTGAGCAAAGTTGCATATAATCGTTTTATTTATTTGATAAATGAAAAGAAAGAACAAGAATAACACTACATGTGCGATGATTTAATTTACCATTGCTCGGATCTAATCAATCTGTTCAATTTTCTCTAAAATGCACACTGACTTAGATCTTTGACATTTGCTCATGCTGCAATGATTCTGTTAGCTTGTAAAAGAAACGTGTAGTTTTTGCTTCTCAAAAAACATTGATTTCTGTTCATGTTTCGTTAAATAGGCACTATTGCATTCCTACAAATGCAATTCCTACAAATTAACAATTAATTGTTGAATGTTGAATTGAAAACTATAATGTTGCGAAGTGTCAATTGCACTGTGCTTAGGCAGCAGATCTGCCTCAAAAAGCAGATGAAATATTAATGTCATTGAAGCGAAAATTTCGATGCTCCGTGTACCTACCAATTTACCATTTAATTTCAAACGTCTGTATGTACCTTCGCGCTCCGCAGTTGGGTGATATTCGATAATGCCCAAAGCCCTGATAACTGGTGGCATTAAACCTAAAACATGCATATTCTCGCATAAACAGCTTTATGTCACATGGTCACGTGAAAAACGATTGGTATCATGTATGTTCGAAAAAAAAAAAAGATACCCGAAAAATGGTTGGCCATTAGGTTCTGCGAGAATTTTTGTTCAGGACAAAACCATATTGTCACTATGCCATGGCAATAATGAAAATCAACTGGAAAAGTTATAAAACGTTAAAATCCAACCATTGATATTTCCCGCCCTTCTGAGATTCTGAGAGGTTTTCTGTGAGTTTTAGTGAGTAACGATTTTTTGTTGCCTTTGATCGGAAAAAATCGAAACAAGTTTTTATCACCGGGGCGTACTTAAACGATAGCCTTCATTTTTTTTAATGTTTTATAGAATAGTTCTATGCATTCGTTGTCTTGCTTTCGTTTCGAACAGACGCAAATTGTTTTACTCCGGTTGATTCGAAATATAACAATACGGCACACGAGTTGTCGTTCGACGGGTATTGTTTTATCGGTTCGTTCTTGTGCAGTGCCCTGTGCGACAACAATAGCCTGCAATTTATCAGCAGAAGCATTTTTGCGCACTGGCAGGCTAGTCCGCCAGTGGCCGGTCCGGTCACGCAGCTGGAATCATAGCAGCAAAAACATTCCCTCGCACCGCTGGTACCCCGCTAGCAGCACGGATCTCCATACGGCCGAGTGAGTGGATTCAACTGCAAGTCTCATCTACAAGGCCGCGCGCAAATAAGACCACCGTGATACAACACAAAACGGGATCATTCGATGTCGGCATTGTTTGTTTTGCTGAGACACTCTTCCTGATTGATCCAACTAGCAGCCATCAGGCAAAAGACCGTGTAGGCAAAAGACCTAGACGTTCGGTGAAGTATTCGCTTTATAATTATAATTTTTATTTTTATTATCATTATTATTATAATTGTTATTATTATTATTATAATTATTATTATTATTTTTCGTCCCCAATACGATTGTCTTTTTTTTCATTTGATCCATCTTAACTTGAAAAATTGTTTTTTTTTTATTTAATACCAATTATTTGATCCCCCGTATATTCGGATAATTATCGTTTGTGTGCGGTAGAGCGTAACGCTCCCGCAAAAATGGACAACAACCAGATGGAACTATTCCTGGATGTGGAAACAAATGGGGAAGAGATTGAAATCTCCCCCTGCAGTTCCCCCTGCCTTCCCCTGTACCATCCCCGCTACCTAGCCCTGTACCAAGGGTACCTGAAATACGGGTGAAAGCTTACCCAGATGCTTCGAAAGGTCCGTTCATAGTTTTTTTCAGGCCCATTAAGAAGCCTCTTAATATAATACAAATCGGCAAGGACCTGACAAAACAGTTTTCGGACGTAACCAAAATTATTAAGGTTAGACCAAACAAACTGCGAGTTGTCGTGAGTAGCTTGAAGCAAGCAAATGCAATTGCTAGCTACGAGCTCTTCACGAGAGAGTACCGCGTGTACATCCCTGCCGAGGACGTGGAGATCGACGGTGTGGTTACCGAAGGAAACCTCACGGTCGATGACATTTTGCGTCACGGGGTTGGCTGTTTCAAGAACCCCCTGATTCAAAGTGTAAAGATACTGGATGTCAAGCAATTGCATTCAGTATCCATCGAAGAAGGGAAGAAGAAATTCCTCCCTTCGGATTCCTTCCGTGTAACATTCGCCGGATCTGCACTGCCGAACTACATCTCTTTGGACAGGGTTCGTCTGCCTGTACGCCTGTTCGTACCGCGGGTCATGCATTGCCAAAACTGCAAGCAGTTAGGTCATACAGCCACCTACTGCTGCAACAAGGCACGCTGCAGCAAGTGCGGAGGCAATCATGCTGAGACCGCTTGCAGTGAGGATACTGAAAAGTGTCTTTACTGTGAAGGAACTCGGCATGACCTTTCGGCGTGTCCCGCGTACAAACAGCGCGAGGAAAAAATTAAGCGTTCCCTCAAGGAACGATCAAAGCGCTCTTTTGCAGAAATGCTTAAGAGGGCTGAGCCACCCTCGACAGGAAACATCTTTTCCTTTTTGCCAACCGATGAGGGTACATCTGACGATCCCGTTGAAGGGTGTTCTTATGCCATGCCAGAAGGATCTAGGAAGAGGAGAATGCTTAACTCTCCTAATCTTTCTCGCAAAGGTCGTAAGATAACCCCTAGCGGAATGACCAATAAGCCAACACAAAAAGGAAGTAGTGAAAAAAACCGAAGCAAGTACCTCCTGGTTTTAATTTCAATTCAAACCAGGAGTACCCACCGCTTCCTGGGGCACCAAAAACCCCTCGTGCACCCTTTGCTCAATCAGAAAATAGAAAAGAAACAGGGTTTATAAATTTCTCTGATATTGTGGATTGGATTTTTAAAACGTTCAACATACCAGATCCCCTTCAAAATATTCTCCTTGCCCTCCTCCCCACAGTGAAAACCTTTTTGAAGCAACTAGCAGCAACTTGGCCCCTCATTTCAGCTATCATATCTTTCGATGACTAATACGTCGAAAGAGGTTAGGAATTTTATCACTGTATTACAGTGGAATTGCAGAAGTATCATCCCCAAATTCGATCTATTTTCTCATTTGATAAACACACACAATTGTGACGCGTTTGCGCTCTGTGAAACTTTTCTCAATTCAAACGATCAACTTAATTTCCACGATTTTAACATTATTTGTCGAGATCGAGACTCACACGGAGGAGGGGTACTTTTAGGGATCAAAAAGTGCTATTCTTTTTTTAGAATCGACCTCCCCTCGATCTCAAATATTGAAGTCGTTGCCATTCAAACGAATATGAATGGAAAAGACCTATGCCTTGCTTCGATATATATCCCTCCGTCCGCGCGGATTGAACAGAGGCAACTTACTGATATAGCAGAGTTGCTTCCTGCGCCTTTTTTGATATTGGGAGATTTTAACTCTCACTGTTCGCTATGGGGGTCACTGTACGACGACAACCGATCTTCTTTAATCTGTAACTTAATCGACGCCTTCAATATGACACTTTTGAATACTGGGGAAGCGACACGTGTACCTAAGCCTCCAGCACGTGAAAGCGTGCTTGACCTATCCCTCTGCTCGACATCACTAGCGTTAGATTGCCAGTGGAAAGTAATCAATGATCCCCACGGTAGTGATCATCTTCCAATCGTTATTTCAATTGCTAATGGTTCAACTCCCCCGGATCCAATCAATATCTCATACGACCTTACACGTTATATTGATTGGAAGTCTTATGAGACGATTATTGCGGAATCCATCGAGACTTACGAGGAACTTCCTCCGGAGGAAGAATACGCGCTCCTTTCTGGCTTGATCATCGACGCCGCGACTCAAGCTCAGAAGAAATCGATACCCGGGGTAACGATTAGACGGTGCCCTCCTACCAAATGGTGGGACAAAGAGTGCTCTGAACTGTACGCGCGAAGGTCCTCGGCGTATAAGGACTACCGAAAGTACGGCTCTGTTAAGCTGCTTCGAAGGTACGAGGTACTCGACAGGCAGATGAAGAGCTTGATGAAAGCGAAAAAACGCGGATACTGGCGGCGGTTTGTAAACGCCTGGGATACCGCCAGGCGCATGCGGAACCGTGACGTTTCGAATGAGAGTGAGGAGTATTCAGATCGCTGGATACTCGATTTTGCCAAGAAGGTCTGTCCGGACTCTGTACTGGAACAGAAAACCTTTCGCGACGCGTTATTAGTAACTACGGAAGAGCCTCCATTTTCGATGTTGGAATTTTCAATGGCTCTCCTGTCGTGCAACAATAAGGCTCCAGGGTAAGATAGAATAAAATTCAACCTGTTCAAGAATCTTCCCGACTCTGCAAAAAGACGCTTGTTGAATTTGTTCAACAAGTTTCTTGAGCTAAATATTGTTCCGCACGACTGGAGGGAGGTAAAAGTCATTGCTATTCGGAAACCCGGGAAACCTGCCTCTGATCACAATTCATATAGGCCGATTGCGATGCTCTCTTGCCTCCGGAAATTAATCGAGAAAATGATCCTCTTACGGTTAGACAAATGGGTCGAAACAAACGGTTTACTTTCAGATACTCAATTTGGCTTTCGCCGGGGCAAAGGGACGAACGATTGCCTAGCGTTGCTTTCTACTGAAATTCAACTCGCATTTGCTCGAAAAGAGCAAATGGCTTCTGCGTTCTTGGATATTAAGGGGGCTTTTGACTCTGTCTCTGTAGAAGTTTTAAGCGCGAAACTTCAATCGCAGGGACTTTCACCAAATTTGAATAACTTTTTGCTCAATTTGTTGTCAGAAAAGCATATGTGTTTTTCACATGGCGATTCGACAACTTCCCGAATAAGTTCTATGGGCCTTCCCCAGGGCTCATGTTTAAGTCCTCTCTTATATAATTTTTACGTCAATGACATCGATGAATGTCTTGCAAATTCATGCACGCTACGGCAACTTGCAGACGATAGCGTTGTATCCATTACTGGTAGCGAGGCTAGCGATCTGCAAGGACCATTGCAAGATACCTTAGACAATTTGTCTGAATGGGCTCTTAAGCTGGGTATCGAATTCTCTCCGGAGAAAACTGAGCTGGTCGTTTTTTCTAGGAAGCATAACCCAGCTCAGCTGCAGCTCCTACTAACGGGTAAAACGATCACTCAGGTTTTAGTCGCTAAATATTTCGGGGTCTGGTTCGACTTTAAATGCACCTGGGCTTGTCATATTAGGTATCTAACACGAAAATGCCAACAGAGGATTAATTTTCTTCGTACGATTACCGGAACCTGGTGGGGTGCCCACCCAGGAGACCTTCTAAGGCTTTACCAAACAACGATATTGTCTGTAATTGAGTACGGGTGTTTCTGCT
This sequence comes from Wyeomyia smithii, assembly GCF_029784165.1. NCBI lineage: Eukaryota > Metazoa > Arthropoda > Insecta > Diptera > Culicidae > Wyeomyia > Wyeomyia smithii. The sequence continues at coordinate 150,016,911 of NC_073695.1, forward strand.
TCCGCTCCGCAGCAAACACACATTTGATCAAACTGGAGCGAATACAATATCGTTGTTTGCGTATTGCCTTAGGCTGCATGCAGTCGACCCATACGATGAGTCTTGAAGTGCTGGCAGGTATTCTCCCGTTGAAACATCGCTTTTGGAATCTCTCTTACCGGTTGCTAATCCGATGCACAGTTATGAACCCATTAGTAATTGAAAATTTCGAGAGGTTGGTCGACCTTCAATCTCAATCCAGATTTATGACTTTATATTTTGACTATATGGCTCAAGATATTAACCCTTCTTCATACGTTTCCTCCAATGTCACACTTTTAGGTACTTCTGCCAATGCTATATTCTTCGACACTACCATGAAAACAGACATTATTGGTATCCCGGATCAATTGCGACCACAAGAGATCCCTAAGATTTTTTCCAATAAGTTTAAACATGTTAATTATAATAAAAGGTTTTACACTGACGGATCTAATCTAGATGAGGCCACTGGCTTCGGTGTTTATCATGAAAATTTTACCGCCTCTTACAAACTCGATGCTCCTGCTTCCGTGTACGTCGCAGAACTTGCTGCTATTCAGTACTCTCTTGGGATCATCGAAACCCTGCCCATAGACCACTACTTCATCTTCACAGATAGTCTCAGTGCCATTGAGGCTCTGCGATCGATGAAGCCTGTGAAGCACACCCCGTATTTCCTGGGGAAAATACGGCGGTTTTTAAGTGCTTTAACAGATAAAAATTACCGGGTTACCTTAGCGTGGGTCCCTTCTCATTGCTCGATTCCGGGTAATGAAAAGGCTGACTCTTTAGCTAAGGTGGGTGCTATTGATGGCGATATTTATGAAAGACCAATTGCTTATGATGAATTTTATAGCATTTTGCGTCAGAGAACACTCAACAATTGGCAATTATCATGGAACTCAGATGAACTGGGGCGGTGGCTACATTCCATTTTCCCTAAGGTATCGACGAAAGCATGGTTCAAGGGGTTGGATGTAGGTCGGGACTTCATTCGCGTGATGTCCAGACTTATGTCCAATCACTACACGTTAAACACGCATGTCTTTCGTATAGGGCTTGTAGGCAGTAATCACTGCGTTTGTGGCGATGGCTACCATGACATCGAGCATGTTGTTTGGTCATGTACCGAATACTGTGGTGTTAGGTCCGAGCTTATAGATTCCCTTCGGGCCCGAGGAAAACAACCGAACGTACCCGTTAGAGACATTCTGGGAAGCGGTGATTTCCAGTACATGACACAGCTATACGGGTTTATAAAAAATGCTGGAATTAAAATTTGATTTTTCTTATCTATTTGTTAGATTACAATTCCCGTTATAAACTGAATGAAAATGATACACCATGCTGGAGACACTAAATCGAAGACTCGGCATCTTCATGTTCACGCAGACACCTCAGACCAAAACTGCTCAACTGGAACATCATTGCTTAGCCATGTACAAATAAATAAATCCTGTAACTCAATATAGTTAAAATCAAAATTGTAACTCCCCTCCTCTCACCTTAAATTCCCACTAGCTCGTAGGCGGCAGCGAGATATAAAAAATGTGCCTCCCTCTTTTTTCTGCTAATTTAGAATTAAAAAAAATGTACTTGGCTCAGTTAAACATAAATTGTATCGTGCCGTGTCAAATAAACTATTTTAAACTTAAAAAAGAATAGTTCTATGCGATTTTCGTATTAGTTTTTGTTGATGCCACTTAAATTCAACGTCGGTTTCTGTTAATTTGTGCTGTGACTGTTTTTCAAGAAAGAAGAAGACACTGTCCGTACGTAATAAACACAATAGATTAAAAATAATAATGTGTTTTGCAAGAATTCTGAGGAGTATTCATACTGGTTTCAGTTGGTTTCGAATAATTTTCTTCCACATGTAGTGGGAATGCTTCCTAACGAAGATGCCGCTAAGGGTATTTTAAAAAAGGAATGTTCCCTAATCTACATGATCAAACTGATTCTTGCATATCTTCCAGTTGACTTTGACAAATTTCTGCTGTGGTAGAAGTGTTTTTGTTCAGATGAAGTTGTTGTAAGTGGAATGTTCAAATACTAAACATGTCGTTGAATTAAAATTAAATTCGTTGTTTTTGTTCCAGTTTTGCGAGTTAAGACACGAGTAGTAGCAGGTCAATAAAAGTGTCAGGCTCCGCAACACTGAAAATAGAATATTAAAAAGTCAGGAAATATACGAGCCCCGAAGGGAAGTTGATCGGTTAAGAACAAGACGAGCTCGAAATGCACTACGTTCAACACCCCATAAATCTCAAAATCGTCAGTTACACACTTAGTTTCCTTAGTCTTTAAACGAGTCTTGAACAAAAGGAATATAAAGTATAATAACTTAAACACTCAATTGAGAGAAAAATGCTAATCAAATATTTTCAAATACTACTACTTTATAGATTCAAGGTCAAATTTACCACCGAACAGATGCATTGCTGCCACTACCCGATGGCAAATGTCCTTGAAGCGACAATTCTGACAGGAAACTACAAAGGAGAAGTCGTAATAATCCCGCGTATCCTGATTACTCCTACCGATTTGCCGTTTAATTTCAAACGTCTGCAATTTCCCGTGTGTCGCGCATTCGCGATGACTATTGATAAAACCCAAGGACAGTCACTGAAAATTTGTGGCATAAACTCCGAGTATTCATGCTTCTCACATGGACAGCTCTATGTTGCATATTCACGTGACCCTGACCCCGACATTGTGGAATATATAGAATTTAGTGGCTAGGACCGCCTTGACCACTTTCAAATGTTTCGTATATTCCGAATTTTAAGCTTGAATTATTTAGAATTCTGAAGTTTTTTATTATATCTGTTTCAGTGAGATTGGCCAGGCAGAAGGGTATTACTATATTTGCATTAAGCCAAGCTTTTGAATAATTGAAAAAATAATGTAATGATTTCCTTCAGAATATTTAAAAGAATGATTGTTTGTTTTCAGAAATGTATTGAAATGATTTGATTATGGTTGAAAGGTGCTTCATAATGTTCAATGAAATAAAAACGTAGAATTTTACGAGCGCAGGATTGAAAAAAAAAACTAAAAACAAATCAGAGCCGAAACATATCGTAGGTATGTTTTGTAGCAGCAGTTAGATATTTCAGTTTTTGCAATACAACAGTCAATAAAACTCAAGGCGGCGGTACGAAGTTTGCCGGGTCAGCTAGTTTACTAATAATAACGGTTTGTAAAGTACGCTACCAGTAACTACTTACCTATAATATCTGTTTTCGTATATAAATACGATTGCACTTCTCCAGATGTGTTAGTAGCCATATAGTTGACTATATGGCTCAAGATATTAACCCTTCTTCATACGTTTCCTCCAATGTCACACTTTTAGGTACTTCTGCCAATGCAATATTCTTCGACACTACCATGAAAACAGACATTATTGGTATCCCGGATCAATTGCGACCACAAGAGATCCCTAAGATTTTTTCCAATAAGTTTAAACATGTTAATTATAATAAAAGGTTTTACACTGACGGATCTAATCTAGATGAGGCCACTGGCTTCGGTGTTTATCATGAAAATTTTACCGCCTCTTACAAACTCGATGCTCCTGCTTCCGTGTACGTCGCAGAACTTGCTGCTATTCAGTACTCTCTTGGGATCATCGAAACCCTGCCCATAGACCACTACTTCATCTTCACAGATAGTCTCAGTGCCATTGAGGCTCTGCGATCGATGAAGCCTGTGAAGCACACCCCGTATTTCCTGGGGAAAATACGGCGGTTTTTAAGTGCTTTAACAGATAAAAATTACCGGGTTACCTTAGCGTGGGTCCCTTCTCATTGCTCGATTCCGGGTAATGAAAAGGCTGACTCTTTAGCTAAGGTGGGTGCTATTGATGGCGATATTTATGAAAGACCAATTGCTTATGATGAATTTTATAGCATTTTGCGTCAGAGAACACTCAACAATTGGCAATTATCATGGAACTCAGATGAACTGGGACGGTGGCTACATTCCATTTTTCCTAAGGTATCGACGAAAGCATGGTTCAAGGGGTTGGATGTAGGTCGGGACTTCATTCGCGTGATGTCCAGACTTATGTCCAATCACTACACGTTAAACACGCATCTCTTTCGTATAGGGCTTGTAGACAGTAATCACTGCGTTTGTGGCGATGGCTACCATGACATCGAGCATGTTGTTTGGTCGTGTACCGAATACTGTGGTGTTAGGTCCGAGCTTATAGATTCCCTTCGGGCCCGAGGAAAACAACCGAACGTACCCGTTAGAGACATTCTGGGAAGCGGTGATTTCCAGTACATGACACAGCTATACGGGTTTATAAAAAATGCTGGAATTAAAATTTGATTTTTCTTATCTATTTGTTAGATTACAATTCCCGTTATAAACTGAATGAAAATGATACACCATGCTGGAGACACTAAATCGAAGACTCGGCATCTTCATGTTCACGCAGACACCTCAGACCAAAACTGCTCAACTGGAACATCATTGCTTAGCCATGTACAAATAAATAAATCCTGTAACTCAATATAGTTAAAATCAAAATTGTAACTCCCCTCCTCTCACCTTAAATTCCCACTAGCTCGTAGTCGGCAGCGAGATATAAAAAATGTGCCTCCCTCTTTTTTCTGCTAATTTAGAATTAAAAAAAATGTACTTGGCTCAGTTAAACATAAATTGTATCGTGCCGTGTCAAATAAACTATTTTAAACTTAAAAAAGAATAGTTCTATGCGATTTTCGTATTGGTTTTTGTTGATGCCACTTAAATTCAACGTCGGTTTCTGTTAATTTGTGCTGTGACTGTTTTTCAAGAAAGAAGAAGACACTGTCGGTACGTAATAAACACAATAGATTAAAAATAATAATGTGTTTTGCAAGAATTCTGAGGAGTATTTATACTGGTTTCAGTTGGTTTCGAATAATTTTCTTCCACATGTAGTGGGAATGCTTCCTTACGAAGATGCCGCTAAGGGTATTTTAAAAAAGGAATGTTCCCTAATCTACATGATCAAACTGATTCTTGCATATCTTCCAGTTGACTTTGACAAATTTCTGCTGTGGTAGAAGTGTTTTTGTTCAGATGAAGTTGTTGTAAGTGGAATGTTCAAATACTAAACATGTCGTTGAATTAAAATTAAATTCGTTGTTTTTGTTCCAGTTTTGCGAGTAAAGACACGAGTAGTAGCAGGTCAATAAAAGTGTCAGGCTCCGCAACACTGAAAATAGAATATTAAAAAGTCAGGAAATATACGAGTCCCGAAGGGAAGTTGATCGGTTAAGAACAAGACGAGCTCGAAATGCACTACGTTCGACACCCCATATATCTCAAAATCGTCAGTTACACACTTAGTTTCCTTAGTCTTTAAACGAGTCTTGAACAAAAGGAAAAGTATAATAACTTAAACACTCAATTGAGAGAAAAATGCTAATCAAATATTTTCAAATACTACTACTTTATAGATTCAAGGTCAAATTTACCACCGAACAGATGCATTGCTGCCACTACCCGATGGCAAATGTCCTTGAAGCGACAATTCTGACAGGAAACTACAAAGGAGAAGTCGTAATAATCCCGCGTATCCTGATTACTCCTACCGATTTGCCGTTTAATTTCAAACGTCTGCAATTTCCCGTGTGTCGCGCATTCGCGATGACTATTGATAAAACCCAAGGACAGTCACTGAAAATTTGTGGCATAAACTCCGAGTATTCATGCTTCTCACATGGACAGCTCTATGTTGCATATTCACGTGACCCTGACCCCGACATTGTGGAATATATAGAATTTAGTGGCTAGGACCGCCTTGACCACTTTCAAATGTTTCGTATATTCCGAATTTTAAGCTTGAATTATTTAGAATTCTGAAGTTTTTTATTATATCTGTTTCAGTGAGATTGGTCAGGCAGAAGGGTATTACTATATTTGCATTAAGCCAAGCTTTTGAATAATTGAAAAAATAATGTAATGATTTCCTTCAGAATATTTAAAAGAATGATTGTTTGTTTTCAGAAATGTATTGAAATGATTTGATTATGGTTGAAAGGTGCTTCAAAATGTTCAATAAAATAAAAACGTAGAATTTTACGAGCGCAGGATTGAAAAAAAAACTAAAAACAAATCAGAGCCGAAACATATCGTAGGTATGTTTTGTAGCAGCTGTTAGATATTTCAGTTTTTGCAATACAACAGTCAATAAAACTCAAGGCGGCGGTACGAAGTTTGCCGGGTCAGCTAGTTTACTAATAATAACGGTTTGTAAAGTACGCTACCAGTAACTACTTACCTATAATATCTGTTTTCGTATATAAATACGATTGCACTTCTCCAGATGTGTTAGTAACAGTTTGCATTTTGTGAAGATGAATAAAGTGACAATGGAATACACCAAGCTCAAGTGCTGTAGACCCTTTCCTGATCGTTGGTGCTCATCAAGCTTACGCAAATTAAACGAAAACGTTATTGCAAAATTAAAAATATTGAACAGTCAAGCTTATTTCAATACGTCTTCATCAATTCGTGATTCGTGTAGATTATATTGTATCAAAGTGAGAGATGAATTTGATCTCGAAGAGCATCCACACAATTCATTCATGGAACCATCAAAATCAGGATGTGGAAGAAACATTATACCGACGGAGTTGCAACCATCTGCACCTGTAAACGAATTCGCGGGGATTCCATCTACCATCTGCCAAATTAATGAGTTTTTTGAAAACAAAAATACAGTTGAAAAAAGCGATATTCATGTCTGATGGAGCTGCCTCACATTACAAAAATAGAAAAAAACTTTGCAAGTCGGTGCAAGTTCAAAACAAAATATAACGTCGATGCAGAGTGGCATATTTTGCGACTTCTCATGGTAAAGGCCCATGCGATGCAATTGGTGGCACATTAAAACGAATGGCACGAAATGCAAGTTAAGCTAAAGAACATGAACATCCCATCACAAGCGCAAAAGAATTGTATGATTGGGCTAGTCAGAAAAGTAATGAAAATTCATCAAAAATATCATTTAGTTGGGTATCATATAAAGAATATGAACAAGGAGTAACAGAATGGAGCAATATTTTCAAAAAATCTAAAAAATAGCTGGTACAAAAAAGTATCACTCTTATGTTCCGATTTCAGAAAATAAGATACAAACGAAGCTGTTTTCAAAAGATGGCGAATCATTTACTTATGATGTATATTAAATATAAGTTGAAACTAGTTTTTATTTGTTTATTTTGCATACATCTTTTGTTGTTTTTAAATAAATAAAAAAGTAGAATTTTTCTGACTAACCCCCTTAAAGTCGGCATCGGCATCTTATCCGATTATAAAATAAACGACAAATTGTCCTTTTCGGGATGAAATAAAATCTTGATTAAAGAGTTAATATTTTCTAATGAGTTAATTCACCATATATATGTATATATATATATATATATATATATATATATATATATATATATATATATATATATATATATATATATATATATATATATATATATATATATATATATATATATATATATATATATATATATATATATATATATATATATATATATATATATATATATATATATATATATATATATATATATATATATATATATATATATATATATATATATATATATATATTTATAATTATATATATATTAGGGGTGTGCGAAACTGGCTTTTCTGGTGTCGAAACGAAACGAAACGAAATTAACCCTTAACTTCGGTTTCGCCAAATTAGTCGAAACGAAATTAAGGTGGATTTCGAGTTCTCGAGACGAAACGAAATTGGTCTCTAAATTTCGCGAAATTTCGAAAAATAAAATAAATGTTTCTGAAACATAGCATTACAATGATTTGTAACGTTGGAGCGTACGCTAACGAAGTACCCTTCAGCAGCTGATCGTAAGGAGCTTACCTGGTCGACGAAGAGTAACGCAGGTATTCAGATATTGATAAATCGACAATGACGAGAAAATCAAAAATGTTAAAAACTAAAATCTTGATGCATTCATTTATACAGATTATATTGCAGGTAATAGTAGCGCGATAGATACAAATGATATAAAGGTCAAACTCGAAGTGTCTTTGTAAATAATAATTCAATAAACTTCTGAACTGATTCTTTTGGTTTGAATGCAACTATGTTCAAAATAGTAATCCTTCTTTCATAGCACTTTCATCATTCAAAATCCAAGTTTTGTCCTAGAGCTCGAACTGGAAAACATGAGAGATGGTAGGTAGGTTTTCAACCATGAGTTCTGGTGTCCCTAGCAAAGATAACTTTTCACTTTTTTTTTTGCAAACGTAAAAGCGACGAATCCGATAAGCAATTCCTCGGCGGCCTTCTGATGCATTTCTGCATTCTCTTAAAGCAGCAAAATTCACAGGAATGGTTAAGTTTTAAATTAGTTTATTTGACACGGCACGATACATTTTCTGTTTTACTGAGCCAAGTACAATTCGTTTTAATTCTACGTTAGCAGGGAAAAGAGGGAGGCCTTTTCTTTATTCTCGCGGCCGACTACGAGCTAGTGGGGATTTAAGGTGAGAGGAGGGGAGATACAATTTTGACTTAAAACTATTTTGGAACTTTGTTTTTCAACTGGTAGAGCAATTGTATTCTTGTTTGTTTTGGGTTCAAAATATTTGTGTAAGCATGGTTGCGGGCTCTTCGTTTCCGTGTCTTCAGCATAGCATATTTGTATCCTTAATCTGACAAATAGACAAAGAAAATTTTAAATTTTAATGTCAGCGTTTTTCAGAAAGCAGTATAACTGTGTCATGTACTGGAGATCACCGCTTCCCAGAATGTCTCTAACGGGTACGTTCGGTTGTTTTCCTCGGGCCCGAAGGGAATCTATAAGCTCGGACCTAACACCACAGTATTCGGTACACGACCAAACAACATGCTCGATGTCATGGTAGCCATCGCCACAAACGCAGTGATTACTGTCTACAAGCCCTATACGAAAGAGATGCGTGTTTAACGTGTAGTGATTGGACATAAGTCTAGACATCACGCGAATGAAGTCCCGACCTACATCCAACCCCTTGAACCATGCTTTCGTCGATACCTTAGGAAAAATGGAATGTAGCCACCGTCCCAGTTCATCTGAGTTCCATGATGATTGCCAACTGTTGAGTGTTCTCTGACGCAAAATGCTATAAAATTCATCATAAGCAATTGGTCTTTCATAAATATCGCCATCAATAGCACCCACCTTAGCTAAAGAGTCAGCCTTTTCGTTACCCGGAATCGAGCAATGAGAAGGGACCCACGCTAAGGTAACCCGGTAATTTTTATCTGTTAAAGCACTTAAAAACCACCGTATTTTCCCCAGGAAATACGGGGTGTGCTTCACAGGCTTCATCGATCGCAGAGCCTCAATGGCACTGAGACTGTCTGTGAAGATGAAGTAGTGGTCTGTGGGTAGGGTTTCGATGATTCCAAGAGAGTACTGAATAGCAGCAAGTTCTGCGACGTACACGGAAGCAGGAGCATCGAGTTTGTAGGAGGCGGTAAAATTTTCGTGGAAAACACCGAAGCCAGTGGACTCATCTAGATTAGATCCGTCAGTGTAAAACCTTTTATCATAACTAACATGTTTGAACTTATTCGAAAAAATCTTAGGGATCTCTTGGGGTCGCAATTGATCCGGGATACCAGAAATGTCTTGTTTCATGGTGGTGTCGAAAAATATAGCATTATTAGAAGTATCTAAAAGTGCGACATTGGAGGAATCGTATGAAGAAGGATTAATATCTTGAGCCATATAGTCAAAATATAAAGTCATAAATCTGGATTGAAATTGAAGGTCGACCAACCTCTCGAAATTTTCAATTACTAATGGGTTCCTAACTGTGCATCGAATTAGCAACCGGTAAGAGAGATTCCAAAAACGATGTTTCAACGGAAGAATACCCGCTAACACTTCAAGACTCATCGTATGGGTCGACTGCATGCAACCCAAGGCAATACGCAAACAACGATATTGTATTCTCTCTAATTTTATAATGTGCGTGTTCGCGGCGGAGCGGAAGCAGAAACAGCCGTACTCAAGAACTGACAATATCGTTGTTTGGTAAAGCCTTAGAAGGTCTCCTGGGTGGGCTCCCCACCAGGTTCCGGTAATCGTACGAAGAAAATTAATCCTCTGTTGGCATTTTCGTGTCAGATACCTAATATGACAAGCCCAGGTGCATTTAGAGTCGAACCAGACCCCGAGATATTTAGCGACTAAAACCTGAGAGATCGTTTTACCCGTTAGTAGGAGCTGCAGCTGAGCTGGGTTATGCTTCCTAGAAAAAACGACCAACTCAGTTTTCTCCGGAGAGAATTCGATACCCAGCTTAAGAGCCCATTCAGACAAATTGTCTAAGGTATCTTGCAATGGTCCTTGCAGATCGCTAGCCTCGCTACCAGTAATGGATACAACGCTATCGTCTGCAAGTTGCCTTAGCGTGCATGAATTTGCAAGACATTCATCGATGTCATTGACGTAAAAATTATATAAGAGAGGACTTAAACATGAGCCCTGGGGAAGGCCCATGTAACTAATTCGGGAAGTTGTCGAATCGCCATGTGAGAAATACATATGCTTTTCTGACAACAGATTGAGCAAAAAGTTATTCAAATTTAGTGAAAGTCCCTGCGAATGAAGTTTCGCGCTTAAAACTTCTACAGAGACAGAGTCAAAAGCCCCCTTAATATCCAAGAACGCAGAAGCCATTTGCTCTTTTCGAGCAAATGCGAGTTGAATTTCAGTAGAAAGCAACGCTAGGCAATCGTTCGTCCCTTTGCCCCGGCGAAAGCCAAATTGAGTATCTGAAAGTAAACCGTTTGTTTCGACCCATTTGTCTAACCGTAAGAGGATCATTTTCTCCATTAATTTCCGGAGGCAAGAGAGCATTGCAATCGGCCTATATGAATTGTGATCAGAGGCAGGTTTCCCGGGTTTCCGAATAGCAATGACTTTTACCTCCCTCCAGTCATGCGGAACAATATTTAGCTCAAGAAACTTGTTGAACAAGTCCAACAAGCGTCTTTTTGCAGAGTAGGGTAGATTCTTCAACAGGTTGAATTTTATTCTATCTAACCCTGGAGCCTTATTGTTGCACGACAGGAGAGCCATTGAAAATTCCAACATCGAAAATGGAGGCTCTTCCGTAGTTACTATAAACGCGTCGCGAAAGGTTTTCTGTTCCGGTACAGAGTCCGGACAGACCTTTTTGGCAAAATCGAGTATCCAGCGATCTGAATACTCCTCACTCTCATTCGAAACGTCACGGTTCCGCATGCGCCTGGCGGTATCCCAAAGAGTGCTCATCGCTGTTTCCCTCGACAACGCGTTTACGAACCGCCGCCAGTACCCGCGTTTTTTCGCCTTTACTAAGCTCTTCATCTGCCTGCCCAGTGCCTCGTACTTTCGTAGTAGGTTGACAGTGCCGTACTCCCGGTAGTCCTTATACGCCGCGGACCTTCGCGCGTACAGCTCAGAGCACTCTTTGTCCCACCATTTGTTGGGAGGGCGTTGTCTAATCGTTACCCCGGGTATCGGTTTCGTCTGAGCTTGCGTCGCGGCGTCGATTATCAAGCCAGCTAAGAACGCGTATTCTTCCTCCGGAGGAAGTTCCTCGTGAGTCTCGATAGATTCCGCTATAATAGACTCATAACGCTTCCAATCAATATTACGTGTAAGGTCGTAGGAAATATTGATTGGGTTCGGGGGAGTTGAACCATTAGCAATTGATATAACGATTGGAAGATGATCACTACCGTGGGGATCGTTGATTACTTTCCACTGGCAATCTAACGCTAGTGATGTCGAGCAGAGGGATAGGTCAAGCACGCTTTCACGTGCCGGAGGATTAGGTACGCGTGTCGCTTCCCCAGTATTCAAAACTGTCATATTGAAGTCGTCGATCAAGTTACAAATTAAAGAAGATCGGTTGTCGTCGTACAGCGACCCCCATAGCGAACAGTGAGAGTTAAAATCTCCCAAAATCAAAAAAGGTGCGGGAAGCAATTCTGCTATATCAAGGAGTTGCTTCTGTTCAATCCGCGCGGATGGGGGAATATATAACGAAACAAGGCAAAGGTCTTTTCCATTCATATTCGTTTGAATGGCAACAACTTCAATATTCGAGATCGAGGGGAGGTCAATTCTGAAAAAAGAATAGCACTTTTTGATCCCTAAAAGTACCCCTCCACCGTGTGAGTCTCGATCTCGACGAATGATGTTAAAATCGTGGAAATTAAGTTGGTCATTTGAATTGAGAAAAGTTTCACAAAGCGCGAACGCATCACAATTGTATGTGTTTATCAAATGTGAAAATAAATCAAATTTGGGGATGATACTTCTGCAGTTCCACTGTAACACAGTGACAAAATTCCTAACCTCTTTCAACGAATTAGTCATCGAAAGATACGATAGCTGAAATGAGGGGCCAAGTTGCTGTGAGTTGCTTCAAAAAGGTTTTCACTGTTGGGAGAAGGGCAAGAAGAATGTTTTGAAGGGGATCTGGTATGTTGAATGTTTTAAATATCCAGTCCACAATATCAGAGAATTTTATGAACCCTGTTTCTTTTATGTCTTCTGATCGAGAAATGGGTGCCCGAGGGGTTTTTGGTGCCCCAGGAAGCGGTGGGTACTCCTGGTTTGATTTGAAATTAAAACCGGGGGGTACTTGCTTCGGTTTTTCTTCACCACTTCCTTTTTGTGTTGTCTTATTGGTCATTCCGCTAGGGGTTATCTTACGACCTTTACGAGAAAGATTAGGAGAGTTGAGCATTCTCCTCTTCCTAGATCCCTCTGGCAAGGCATAGGAACACCCTTCGACGGGATCGTCAGATGTACCCTCATCGGTTGGCAAAAAGGAAAAGATGTTTCCTGTCGAGGGTGGCTCAGCCCTCTTAAGCATTTCTGCAAAAGAGCGCTTTGATCGTTCCTTAAGGGAACGCTTAATTTTTTCCTCGCGCTGTTTGTACGCGGGACATGCCGGAAGGTCATGCCGAGTTCCCTCGCAATAAAGACACTTTTCAGTATCCCCACTGCAAGCGTTCTCAGCATGATTGCCTCCGCACTTGCTACAGCGTGCCTTGTTGCAGCAGTAGGTGGCTGTGTGACCTAACTGCTTACAGTTTTGGCAATGCATGACCCGCGGTACGAACAGGCGTACAGGTAGACGAACCCTGTCCAAGCGGACGTAGTTCGGCAGCGCGGATCTGGCGAATGTTACTCGGAAGGAATCCGAAGGGAGGAATTTCTTCTTCCCTTCTTCGATGGATACTGAATGCAATTGCTTGCAATCCAGTATCTTTACACTTTGCATCAAGGGGTTTTTAAAGCAGCCAACTCCATGACGCAAAATGTCATCGACAGTGAGATTCCCCTCGGTAACCACACCGTCGATTTCTACATCCTTGGCAGGGATGTACACGCGATACTCTCTCGTGAAGAGCTCGTAGCCAGCAATTTCGTTTGCTTGCTTCAAGCTACTCACGACAACTCGCAGTTTGTTCGGCCTCACCTTCGTAATCTCGGTTACGGCCGAAAAATGTTTTGCCAGGTCTTTGCCAATTTGGATAATATTCAATGGCTTCTTTATGGGCCGGAAAAAAACAACGTAGGGACCGCCAGCGGCATCTGGGTAAGCTTTTACCCGTACTTCCGGTACTCTTGGTACAGGACTTGGCAAAGTGGAGGGCACAGGGGAAGGTAGGGGTGTGCTGATGGGAGAAATTTCAATTTCTTCCCCGTTTGTTTCCACCTCCAGGAAAAGTTGCACCTGCATGTCTTCCATTTTGCGGGAGCGTTACGCTCTACCGCACACAAACGATAAATATTCGAATATGGGGGGGGGGGGGTTCAAGTAGTTGATGTTAAATTTTAAAAACAATTTTTCAATCTACAATGGATCAAATAAAAAAAAGACAGTAATACTAATACTAATAACAATAGTAATAATAATAATAATAATAATAATAATTATAGTAATAGTATTAATAATAACAATAATAATATCAATAATAATATTAATAATAATATTATAACATAGTAATAATATTGATAATAATAGTAAAAATTCTAAAGGTAATACTTCACCGAACGTCTAAGTCACGACCTCACGGCTGATAGTAGGATTAATCGAGCGTCTCCGCAGAACAAACAATGACGATCCAGCTTCGTGTTGAGACACAGTGGCCGTGTCCTACACGCGACCTTGTAGATGCCACTTGTAGTTGACTTCCACTCGCTCGATCGTATGATGGTCCGTGCTGCTAGCGGGGTAACAGCGGTGCGGGAGAATTATTCTTGCTGATATATCAGCTGCGTATCGAATCACTGGCGGGGTAGCCTGCCCCTACCAGTGTGCAGATGTTTCTGCCGATATATAACAGTCTATTGTTATTGCGCAGCACGAGAACTAATCGACAAAAAAACACCCGTACGATAACTCGTGTATTGTTATTTTGCGAACTCAAACGGAGATAAACAATTTGCGTCTAATCGAGACGAAAGCAAAACAACGAATGACACAGGAATGGTTAAAATGCTGTAAAACCTTTGGAGGGCCATTTTTTTTTTCGCTTTTGTCGACCAGTGTTATTGAATTTTTTTTAACACCGTTTAGTCAGACTAGACTAAGTGACATCTTTATCAATTCGAGGAAAACAAAATGAAAGTTAACTATTCTGTAAACTTTGAAGTTTTTAATACAGTAGGTTTCCGTTTTTGGCAACAAAATTTTAAATTTCAGTTGCCAGAACTGGAACCGTGCTAAAAAAGGAAACCTTTTTTGTCATCAATAAATTCTATTTGAGACTTCAAAATGATTATGAAAATTATTTATTTATATGATTAAATGCGTTTTTAACAAAATTCGTCTTATCTAACGTACAGTAATAACAAATTTCAAATTTGTCGTCGAATACACGTTAAATTTAAGTTACCCATAAATAAGAAAAAAATCACCCAAATTTGAAAAAGTTTCACGATTTTTTATTGAGTAAAATTTTTACACATTTGATGAGTAACAGCTACCAATTAGTCTTTTGATAAATTTTTATTTGATTTTCAAAATTTGAATTCTGCGCTTTGTGAAATATCTCTCTGCATTTAATCACGCTTGCACTATTTGAAATAAATTATGAAAAACATATACTTTGCGTGTAAACAAACATAAAAAAAGAAGACAAAAGACCTCGTGGAGGAATTCCATCGTTACAAAATTATTGACAGAACAGTCCCCACTTATTAGCATATGTCTACGGAACACATAGAAGTAAATATGCTTCAAACCTGAGCAAAAGTGAAAAACTCAAAGTAAGTCAACTTTGTTGTGTAGTGTTTCATTTTGAAGCGTGATGTTTGCTTGATCATTTGACAGCTTGTCAACATCCAAAAGTTATGTTTACGGTCGTAACGAGAGGTTTGAACCGACCACAATTGAACAGTTTTTTGTGGATGATAGTAACGCTTTGATACCGTTAGCTAATATATAACGTTTCGAAGATAAACAAGCGATTTGTAAATATAACAACGATGGAGATTGTTAAAGAAGGTTAATCGAACAGAAATGGGTACTTAGCGCGTGAGGTTTTCTCTCCAAATACTATGGTGTTCGTGCTAATGTTTTGGGTTATATTGGTGAAGAAAAAACCTTCCGGATTATTCCGGTTTCGTGTTTTATCGCTCTGTAAAAATAATCAAGAAATAATTTTATTTTCGCTTCTGGGATAGTTGTAGCCATGGTAACAAGAATGAAACTTTGTCAAACGATGGAAAAGTGTACCGAAAAGTCATTTAATGATAAATTAAAGTATTTGGATGAATTTTGAGCCGAATATGACTTAATTTAGGATTTATTATAAGAACGGGCATATATCACTTTTAGGTGGGTTACTCTATGCAAAAATATGCCCAGATCCACTCATAAGTTTTTGTTATCACCAGGGCCGGATTTGGGCTTTGGAGGGCCCGGGGCAGATTTTTTCGTGGGGCCTGTTTTTGTTGTGCTACGCCTTCACAACCGCTAGAAGGTGACGAGCAAAAAAAAGGTCTTCACTTCGTCTAGGGGGGCCCTCGAGTCGAGAGGCCCGGGGCATTCGCTCCCTTGGTCCCCCTCTCAAATCCGGGCCTGGTTATCACTATATGATACGTTCTCAGTGCAAAAAAAATATTAAAATAATTATGATCAGGTTAGATGTTCTAAGTGTTCCACTGTGCGGCATATCAATTGTGTTGGTAGTTGAGCTCGTTAGAAACCATCAGGCGTAAGATGTTTTCAGTTTCAGTTGAATCAGTTTCAACCTAGAACGGGTGTCAAAATCAGCTCAGTTTGTTGTGTAAATCATTGTATACTATGTACTAAAAAAAGTTGCCAAAAACGGAACCCTTTGTTGCCAAAATCGGAGTGTGCCAAAAACGGAGCATGCCAAAAACGGAACATGCCAAAAACGGAAACCTACTGAATTTTTGCACATTTTTTAATATAACTTAAAATTACTTTTTAACTGAGCAGTTCCACAAAAAATGTCCCAGTTTCAATATTTTTTGTCATTTTAGATTTGGCCTAAACTTTGCATAAACGTTTCTATAGACTGAGAACTGCCGGTACCCGGATAACTGTCCCATAATGAAAAACAACATGTTGAGAAAACGGCGATTTAATACCAACCAACGACCATAACAGTTTCATGGCAGCACAAGTTTATCGTTGAGAACAAAAAACCATGGATGGAATTGGTTTTACGTTATATAACTTGAAAAAAAAGACAAAATGGGACAAAATATGCGGGTACATTTCAAAAATACTCGCATATTTTGTCCCATCACATATAAATTCAACGAGCAACCGGCAGTATCATTGGCAACGTAGATTGTACTACAGAAAAACAACATTAGTCTAGTTAATTAAATGACATACTTCTATATGCCTAAAATAATCCGATATACACTAAAGTCGCTTTTTACGCGGGGGATACGTGCCGCGTAAAAAAACCGCGTAAATTCCGGAATCCGCGTAAAAAAAACCATCGTTAATTTTGCATTCCGAGTGAAGGGGAACCGAAATCCGGGCAAAAAAAAATACCGCGTAAATTCCGGAATTCGCGTAAAAAAACCGCGTAAATTCCGGAATCCGCGTGAAAAAAACGCGTAAATTCCGGAATCCGCGTAAAAAAAACCGCGTAAATTCCGGAGTCCGCGTAAAAAAAGCCGCGTAAAAAACCGCGTAAAAAGCGACCTTAGTGTACACTAATCTGGAGCAAAATTATATGTTTGCACTTTGCACCACTATGCAGTGGGACTGTAATGCGGGTACTTTCAATATGGGACAAAAACAATTTGGTATTTTTTCCATGTTTTTCCATACAAAAGTATCAATTTTAATTTTTTTCCAGAAAATATGGTAACAGTTAAGTCGATTCCCGATGATAACTCCAAAGTGACCAAAATCAGTATGGGACAGTTATGCGGGTACCGGCAGAGAAGCTATTTAAAATGCTATTTTGGGAGGGTTATTGTGATTATAAATATTTTCAGAGCCAAAAGTTGTTTGATCAGTGTGACGTCTCTGGAAAAGTTTTAAACAGTAATTTTATCTTTCCGATAAAAAAAACTCTAAAAAATTCATTTTTTTAATGTAAAAGAAACATTAAAACTAATATAAAAAAGCTTATTTTTCAAAAATCTCTTTTTTTTGTATGAAAATTACAAAAAAATTACCGAAGTGATGAAGAAGTCAAAAAAAAGTTATATTTAAAATAAAATTACAACATGTTTATTTTTGGAAGGACAATATTATTATCTACAACTTTGCCAAAGGCACTATGCCAATCAAACCAACTGTTTCGATTATAAAAATATTTTTATTACCCACAGAGTGTCCAACTGGAGGTAAAAATTATTTTTTCAGCTAAATCGGTTTGTTTGACTGGCATAACTAGTGTCTCTGGTAAGGTTGTAGAAAATAATTTTGTCCTAAAAAAATATGCCTTGTGAGTTTCTGCGACACTAAAAATAATAAAATGCATTTGGGACCATTCCCAAACTACGTGGTCATATTTTGATCCCTTTTATACCCCCTACTCCCCCGTGGTCTTTCGTGGTCTTTTGTTTTGTGATCTTATTCTGCAAATATATGTACAATAAAGTATGAAAAATTTATAGAAAAAATGAAGGTTCAAGAAAACTGATTATTAGTTATTGCGCAAATTGTAAATAGAATTTTCAGTAATATTATTTTCTCTGAACCAAAATAACAAATAGATAATGGTTGTTTGATTTTTGATAATATTTCATTGTCTTTAACAAATATAATAATTTCCTTACCTGAAAGTAATTTAAAATACGCTTTTCTGTTGAGTATATTCAAAATGATTTTTGATTTGTTGTTGAGTATCAAAATAAATAAAATTTGTTTAAGCAGTTTGATCATCTACGATAAATTTTTCGCTTATAGTTATGGTAAATTGTATACTCATCTAGAAATCATCTAGAAAAATATTTAGTTGATAATAAGTGAAACCTTACTTTTAGTGATTTTCAGGTATCGGATTTGTAACTAAGTTTTTTTTTAATAAATTAAAAAGTTTTTGAATGTCGAACAAAATATATACATCTTTCTTTTTTCCTTCAGTTCACGAACATCCAGGTCTTATATATTGTTTTTAAGACCAAAACGTTGATTTTTTTTTACCGGTCGTTGAGTATTGAAATATACTTTCAGGAAAAATAACATAAATCCCGACGCATTGCAAAATAGAACTATTATTCTAAAGAAGTAAATGCCATATAAGGCAAAGCCTGTTAAAAACAAAAAAAAAATTCTTCGTTCGGATAAATTTGAAATAAATTTCAAAAATTTTATTACAGTTAATTGCTGACAACTCTCAAACTTTCCGTGAAACTTATTAATTGGCCGTGTCAAATAAATTTATTAATTAGAAAACTGCGAAAGCTTCGTCTTGACTTAGTGGCAATAATAAACTATAGGTCAGAAAAAAGACTACGTGGTCTATTCGTTAACCCCCACACCCCCGCGTGATTTTTCGTGGTCTTTTGATAACCCAATGAACTATCTGAAAAAACACATTTAAATACACTACGGTGTGCGAAGAGGAGTCCGAGAAATCCGAGAAAACGCTTGAAAATTTTTACAAGTCGGGTAGCATAGAACATTTGGCCTGTAAGATAGAGCTTCAGAGCTTTAGTTTTGACAGAAATTGCTATGCCCTCCTAAACGAAAGACAAAAAGTGACCTCTTTAACCTTGTGGGCTGCAAATATAACCACATTTTGGTGTACGTAAAAGATGGGTAAAATTTATTCCTACGAACAAATTACTAGATAACTTGTAGCGCATTTGGACGGCTTCATATTCCTCGAATATGACTTCAGTGATGACATGAATTTTATGCTCTGCGTGAATAAAAAATACCTCCCGCATGATGTTACGGTTTTGTTTTTAAAAACAAAAATTACCAGCTGAGAGTTGATTCTTCTATGTCTGACTTAGTATACCAGATATCTATTGAGATATATTCTATTTAATTTATAGTCGCAATGAGCACAAATCAAAATAATGTAATAATGTGCATCGGAAATTTGGTCCGAAATTTCGCGAAATTTCGTAATCGTCGAAATTGGAAGTTTAATTTCGCGAAATTTTAACGGCGGAATTTAGCGAAATTCAACGAAATTTTTCGGCAATTTCGCGAAACCGAAATTTCGCGAAATTTCGGG